>NW_027187359.1:22638460-22644777 GCF_028583685.1 Petaurus breviceps papuanus | reverse complement strand
GGGGGGGGGGGGGGTGTGATTTTACAGACTGGTTTTACAGACTGATGTTACAAAGTGGTATTACAAATTGATGTTACAAATATAGATCCCAAGCACCCCATCAAAACCACGACTACGACCACCACCTTGACCACTATCTCCTCTCAGACCTTGATGGAGACAGTTCAGGACTTAAGAACCTTGGGAATAGCATTGTTTCTCCTATGGAAATGTAACCTGGTAATTGCTCCTGCAGGTGCTACAGTCACAACTATTGAGGACTGAGGAAAAAAAAAGTTTTGCCACCAAAGTCCTTGGCACTCTCAAATAGTTTAACATCATAAAATGACATGATTTTATCAGTAAAAATGACATCACAGAAGAAGCATTAATATTGCTTTCCACGGCACCCTAAAGACCATGGTACTTTTCTATCTGATTTATAGCTGAAATTTTCTGTATCTGGATATCTCTTCCATTAAAATGTGAGCAAAAAATAAAACTATTTATGAGCATTGGTAAAGAGGTTAAATATGGGTGTGTACACATATATACATATGCATATATATCTATGTGTGTATGTGTATAACAATTTTTCTGTGGATGATGTGATGGCTTATATAGGAAACCCAAGACAAACAATAAAACATTAAAATCTTAGAAGGTATATGACAAGGCAAAATAAGCAATAAAACCAAGTGGAACAATTAGGGGATAAATTGAGTATAGTAGATTGGTCAGGGAGGAATATTGGCAAAACAGGAAGTGTGTACAAGGCTGAAGGGGAAGTGGGTGGGGGTGTGTAGAGACTTGGGAAAGGAAGTTGAGTGGAGCTGTCAAGTTGCTAAGAAGTAAATATTGAATGCAAAAGTTGCATTCAGTTGCATGCTTAGGGTTGAGTTGTATCCACCCATAAGTAGTTGGTTTGGGTTTTTGGTTTGTTTATTTGTTTTTGTCTTAAATGCTGAAAATTTAAACTTGAAGGGAGAGTAAGAAAAACAGTGCAATGACTTGTCTAAAGTATTCTATGTTTATTTTTCTGCCGCAGTCCAGTGATTACTATCTGTTTTCCACATATAGGCTGATCTTCCTGCTAGAGAAAGTGAAGGGATGCAAAGAACATTTCTTCATGTTCCAAATTGTTATAGAGAATGAAATGTTTCTAAAGAAAGTGAAAGGAAGAGATTTCAAATGCAGGAAAATAAGGAATCTGAAGTAGAGATAGGAAAAGGTTAGCCATGTCAGTATGTTGAAGAATGAAATAATGTTACATAGAAGAGAAAGTGAAAGGGCAGATGTAATTAGAATTTTAAAACCGATTTTAGGGACTCACTCATTCTGTGGGGAGCAGTCTGCTGGGCCCCTGCTTCATTCCCCAGGGTTGATCGGAAGGCCCATCCATTGCAAAGACGCCTGGGAGTGGAGCCCAGGCCAACTGATGGCACAACTAGGGCTCCCCAAATGCCATTCTGCAATTACCCTCTACTCATTCTCAAATTTGGCCAGGCTGATGGGACGAGTGAGGATTCTCTAGGGCTTGAAATAAGGAGCTGAAGTCAAAGAGGTATAGTCTGGATCAAGAGGTCTCTCATTGCTGTTTGTCATTCATTCTCGAAGAGGACCATGACATCAGGAAGGTGATGCCATGACTTGGAAGTGAATTGGATTTATGTGAGGAAGGGCTGTGCAAAGACACTGACCTCACTCTCTCCTCTGGAGCCATCTGGGTCCAGTGGCAAGATACAGATCAGAACAACTGGAGATGGTCCTAGATGCAGTGGGGGACCTTAGCCTTTTTGATAAGTTAAGGTCTTTCCCAGATCTCAGTGTGACTGAGGCAATACCCATTCAGTGATTAAGGCTAGGTGATAAATGAGGCCAAGAATGGCTTCTTACCTAGTTTGCCTTGTCCAAAAAAAAAAAAAAATCAATCTGGATGTGGAAGACCCTCAGGGTTTCTGGCCAAAGAGAAATAATTGCTATTTACACTCACTCTGAGCCCTCAGGGCCCAAACAATGACCAAGTGAGGCTTGGGCTGGGACTTATTATTGGCCAATAAATGAGAGGCAGAGCAATTTGGGTTTAAGGTACTGTCCTTAAGAAAGAAATCTAGCCCATAAACCCAAAATATCTTGCAAAGTTTCCCTGATCAAAATTTATATTTCTTTGGGCAGAGCACCTGCAGGTAAGGGTATGATTCCTTATGTGGACAGAGTGAGAGGAAGGAAGGAAGGAAGGAAGGAAGGAAGGAAGGAAGGAAGGAAGGAAGGAAGGAAGGAAGGAACGAACGAACGAACGAACGAACGAAGGAACGAAGGAAAGAAGGAACGAAGGAACGAAGGAAGATGCATTGTCCAACTGGAACTGGCCAATTGGGTCCCCAGTGGTGGACTCATAGATTGTTGTTTGTCCTTGTTCTCAAAAAGGACTATGGCATCAGGAAGGTGATGCCATGACTTGCAAGTGAATTGAATTTAAGTGAGGGAGGAGAGAGTGAGGAAGAGATCTCTCAGTTAATGGCTGAAGGCTAGGTTGCATCTGAGTACAGAATTTCATTTCCCTGCTACCTGAGTACAGTGACATCAAGGATATGAGCCAGTTACAGGGAAAAATAGAAGGGAAGTAGCCAATTGGGAAAAAATGATTTTTGCAGTATGTCTGATAAAGACATGACATAAGGAAAAGACACAAATACACAAATATACATATGTGTGTAATTAACAAAAGTCATTCCCTATAGGATATGAACAGTTCTCAAAAGAAATACAAACTGTTAACAACTACATGAAAGATATCTCCAAATGACTAACAATAAGAAATAAAAATCAAAACAATTCTGGGATTTCAACTCACATCCAGCAAATTGACAAAGATGACTAAATACGGGAATAGTCAATTTTAAAGGGCCTTGAGAAATACAAGTACACAAAAACACTGTTGGCAGAGCTGTGAACTGGTCCCACCATTTTGGTAATCATTCTGAACTATTCTAAGACATGGACTAAAATGTTTATATCCTTTGATCCAAAGATTCCACTATTAAGAACTTAAGTACCTCAAGTAGGTCAGACTTTTTTTTTAAAAGACACTATATACATCAAAAAATGTAAAGCAACACTCTTCACAGTAGCAAAGACCAGGAAATAAATTACATGCTCATCCATTAAGGAATACCTGAACAAATTGTGGTATATTAACATAATGGAAAAAAGTGAATTGTAAAAAATAATTAATATGAAAATACAGAAAAGTACGAAAAAACTTACATGAAGTGATGAAAAGTAAAGCAATAAGAACCAGGAAGACACTATACACAATGTAAAGAACAAAAAGAAACAAAACTGAATACTATGAAATAACAATGAACATAAAAGAGATTTGCAGCTTCACATACAATCCTCCTCTTTTCTGTGCCATATGTGAAAATGCTTACGCTATTTGGTGTTTGCTACCTAGGTTCAAAATAATTTTTTTTAATATAACGAACAAGCTTGACCCCAAAGAGGAGATATGAGAATGTAACACTTGCACTTCTTTGCAGAGGCACGGGTCACTATGGCTATAGAATCCATATATAATGTCAGACTTGTTGTGCTGGTTTTGCTCAACTATGTTGTTTTTTTTTTCTTTTCTATTTTTTTTGTTACAAGAGATAGCTCTCTAATAAAAAGGAAAGAGAGGATATATTGGTAAATAAAGGTGATAAATAACAAAAGCTATCAATTAAATTTTTTTTAAACAGATTTAAGAGTTTTCCTGAAGAGGAGGAAAAGAAGGAAGAAGCTGCTTATTCTCTAAACACTGATGAAATAGAACCATGGAAGCTACAGGGTGAGAAGTCATCCAATAAGAAACAGAGTAAGAAAAGAATAGCAGTAGTTGGTGATTTCCTGCACTGGGATACTGAGGCAAGTATTTGTCAACCTGTTAACAACAGTAGAGCAGTCTGTTATCTCTCTCAGCACGTATCCAAAACATAACAGAGAACCTACTACCATGTTTCCCTGATAATAAGACACTGTCTTATTAATTTTTTTGGACAGAAAAACGCCAGAGGGCTTATTTTCAGGGGAGGGCTTATTTTAATGAACATTGACAGCAATTTTAATAAACAGGTAAATGTAAACAAAAAAATGTACCTTTATTCAATAATGAATTCAATAAAGAACAGGATGACGCGCTCACTGCTGCAGCTCTGATTGGATGCAGCTCGGAGCGTGGCGTGCATTTCATGGGAGGGGGGACACGGTGCATACAGAAGGTACCATAATGTAGCATGTAGCGCAGGGGATCACCTTCACTACAGTAGCAATCTCAATAGGGCTTATTTTCGGGGGAGGGCTTATTTTAGAGGAATCTTACACAGTAAGGGGAGGGCTTATTTTCGGGATAGGTCTTATTATCGGGGAAACACTGTAATACCTTTCAAAATAGATAATAATTATCCCCTTTTGGTGATTCATGTCATCACAAATGAAGCTACTAAAAGGAACCATAATTTTTAAATCTTAGCAAAACAAGTAAGCCCATAGGGAACACAGGTTGTGTTTTTCTCATTCTTATCTATTAAAGACAAGGTGGAAGAGAGATTAACTTGGAAAGTGAAGAGCTGTCTAAAAGAAGATAGTATCTGTGAATAAAATGTCAATTTTTGGACCACAGCTTAAACTACAAATTCCTTGCCAGAGCTGGAATATACCCCACAATCACTGGTAAGAATGTTTGCCAGGTGTCTTGTAAAGATAATCAAGGAGGTTTAAACTGGTAAAACTAATGCAAAACACCTGGGCCTGAACCAGATTAAAATGTAATTGGGAAATGTTTAACAAAATAAATAAAAATACAATGAAATATAGATAATTAAATTTTGTTTTTCTAAGTCAATATAGTGTCTACAGGTATGCTTTTATATTTGAGTTTGACATCACTGATTTAAATCAAAAAGAACGGAAGAGGTAGAAGACTACAAATGTATGTCTAACTTAAATACCATAGAAAGTAGTTACAAAGAAGAGAGAAGAGTAGTTGAAACATCTCTAAGTGAAGAGGAGACAAAAATTCAAGAAAATTGCCAATAGTAATAATAGTCTCATATATGTCTATACATAAACACCCCTAATTTAGTGAGTGAACAAAAAGATCAAGAGATATCAATGCAAGGAGGCAAAATTGACCTCATAGGTGTCACTAAGACTTAGTGGAATAAAACATGTGACTGAACCATGATATGGCTTGGTGTATTTTCCTTTTTTAATTTCTTTTTTATTCTGAACTTAACAAGCAAGTATTTCCATGTACAAAGTAGAATAGGAAAAAAAAAAACTAACAACCAGGATTATATGTGAAACCACAACTCTCCACTAGGTACAACTTGGGGTTTTTAAGCACATAATAAATTCAACATGTTACTTTTTTTTTTAAAGCAATCAGGGTTAAGTAACTTGCTCAAGGCTACACAGCCAGTTATTTCTGGGTGTGGTGCTGAGTATCTGAGCCCAGATTTAATCCCCAGGTTATGCCAACACTGGAGCCGGTACACCTACTCGATGAGCCACCTGGCCACCCCTAAGCAATTGGGGTTAAGTAACTTTCTCAAGGTTACACAGCCAGGTGTTTCTGGGTGGGTGCTAAGTATCTGAGCCCGGGATTCAATCTCCAGGTTATCCCGACACTGGAGCAGGTGCTCTTACTTGCTGTGCTACCTGGCCACCCTGACAACATGTTACTTTCAAAGATATCCTGCTTTCTGTTTCCTTTTTAAACTTCCTTATGTTCTTTTCTATGAATTTTTTAAAATAAACTTCTTTCTTTTCTTCTTTTTTCTTTTATCCACAGTATATCCAGCTACTTCCTCCTCTCCAAATCTGCTCCCAGAGGAAATAGTAAACACATAATAAAATAAACTATAAAATTGAAAATTGTAATATAAATACATACAGTCTACCAAAACAAATTTACACATATAATCTACCATATCTAAAAATATATATCTCATTCTACACCTTGAGTTCATCATCCTGTCAGGATTTATTCAAAAGAACCAAGATAAATAAAAGGGGGGAGGGGAGTGTAAGTATTATTTTTATATAAGGAAATCCAAAAAATTGGGAAGAGGGAAGAGGAGAAAAGCATGGTTAAAAAACAGTTGGGTAACAGTCAATGGAGGCAGAAGCAAGTAACTTTTGACATATAGATCACCTGGGCAAAAAGAGGATATAAGAAGCATAATATAATAGAGTTGAGGGACTTTAATCATCCAACACATCTCTCTCTCTCTCTCTCTCTCTCTCTCTCTCTCTCTCTCTCTCTCTCTCTCTCTCTCTCTCTCTCTCTCTGT
>NW_027187359.1:22600294-22638360 GCF_028583685.1 Petaurus breviceps papuanus | reverse complement strand
TCTCTCTCTCTCTCTCTCTCTCTCTCTCTCTCTCTGTCTGTCTGTCTCTCTGTCTCTCTGTCTCTCTCTCTCTGTCTCTCTCTCTCTTTCTTTCTCTTTCTCCCCCTCCCTCTTTGTCTTCTTCCCTCTCTCCCCCTCTCTCTTTCTATGTCCCTCTGTGTCCCTGTTTCTGCATCTGTCTTCTCTCTGAATTTCTATGCCTGTCTTTCTCAACCCCTCCTTCATATTCTCTCTCCCCTCTCCCTCTTCCCTTCATTCTCACTCCATTCTCTCTCCTCCTCTCTATTTCTCAACTTACCTTAGAGATTTCATCCTTCAAAAGGTAAAGAAACCAACAAGGGAAAATGCTATTTGGAATTTAAATCCCATCTTTTACAGGAAATCTTTCTCAACACCTCTTAATTCTAATGCTTTTCCTCTATTAATTATGTATAATAATGGATAAATATGTAATGTTTGGACAAATATATATGTAGTTTATTTCTATCTACTTCTTTGCATGTTATCTCCTCTATTAGACTGTGAGTTACTTGAGGGCAGGGGCTGTCTTTTTCCTCTTTTGGTATCCCCAGCAAAATAGCACAGTGCCTGGCACATAGTAGGCACTTAATGTTTATTAATCAATTGATCTCATTCTCACTAATACCCAAGGATTGGTTATTAGGTGCTGAAGTGAAAATGATGGGAACTCTGGGGGAAATGACCGCTCACTTCTAGAGTTTGTAAAAGAAATATAAGTAGAAATCTGGGCATAGTCTGACATGCCCCCTAGACTTTGGGAAAGCAGATTTTTTTTAAGCAATTGGGATTAAGTAACTTGCTCACATTTACACGGCCAGTTATTTCTGGGTGTAGTGCTAAGCATCTGAGCCCGGATTCGATCCCCAGGTCATCCCCACACTGTGGCTGGTGCTCTTACTGGCTGAGCCACCTGGCCACCCCAGGTAAAGCAGATTTTTAATGGTACAGAGGAAAGATAACTAAGGTTCTTTGAACTAAAATGCTATAGGGGAAGTACCTACAAAAGGGATCATTTTTGCTGATGTTTTTTCTCTTCCTTTAAAAAAAATGTATTTGTGGAGGGGAGGAGTCAAAATGACAGAGTAGAAACAGGACTTCTGCAGACTCCAGCTTCCACCTCCTCAATTCATGTAAAAGGTGCCTCTCAAGAAACTTTGGAGCTACAGAACCCACAAAATGACACAGAGAAGCTAATCTCCTGCCGAGGACAGCCCTGCAGGCCAGCAAAAAACAGCCAGCTCAGGGCTCTGGGAGCTGAGCCCAGTCCCACATGAGCCAGAGGTTTTAGCCTCAGGGCAGGTTTGACCAGCCACTAGCTGTTGGGACTTCAGATCACCAGCAGCTGTGGCA
Source organism: Petaurus breviceps papuanus (assembly GCF_028583685.1). Lineage (NCBI taxonomy): Eukaryota > Metazoa > Chordata > Mammalia > Diprotodontia > Petauridae > Petaurus > Petaurus breviceps. The sequence goes on along the minus strand of NW_027187359.1, from coordinate 22,636,989 downwards.
GGTTCCAGAATGATCAACCCATAGATGCTAAAGACAAATCGAGAGTTCAGTGCAGTATGGACTTTGGGATCTTGTAGTTTGGGAATGCAGTCCAGCCTGTATCCCCTGGAGGGAGTAGCTGATGAGGTGCCACGACCATGCAGCCACCACCACGTGACAGCTTCAGCTCCTGACCTGCAGATTGTAGGGGGACCAAGCAACCAGTTTGAGGGGTAATCACTCTTGCTTTAACCTGCTTGGATCTGGATTGCAATCTAGTGTGGAGGTCCTAGGGTGTGTGACCAGCTTGCCAGAGCATGTGGAGGCTTCAGAGAGGGCACCCAACTAATACCTTCAGCAGCTGAGAAAACCCCAGCTATTGGGACGAAGCTCCCCTGTCTGGTAGCAGAGTCCTACTGTGGCAAAAAGCCCAAAAGTCAAGTAATTGAGTGGCTACATGAGCAGGCAAAGGAAGCAAAGCAAACAGAGAAACCCAACTTCATACTCCTATTTTGGGGACAAAAAGGATCAAAACACAGAAAGGAGGAAGACAGCAAAATCAGCACTCCTGCACCAGAAGCTTCAAAGGAAAATACAAGCTGGTTACAGGCCATAGAGGACCTTAAGAAGCAGATAAGAGAAGTGGAGGAAAAATTGGGAAGAGAAATGAGAACAATGCAAGAAAATTACAAAATTAGAGTCAAAAGCCTGACTGAGGAAAATAACACCTTAGAAAGTAGACTAACTCAAATGGCAAAAGAAGCTCAAAAAGGCAATGAGGAGAAGAATGCCTCAAAAAGCCGAATTTGCCAGATGGAAAAAGAATCTCAAAAGCTCAACGAGGAGAATCATTGCTTCAGAATTAGATTGGAGCAAACGGAAGCTAATGACTTTATGAGAAATCAAGATGCTGTTAAACAGATCCAAACAAATGAAAGAATAGAAGGCAATGTGAAACATCTCATGGGAAAAACCACTGACCTGGAAAATAGATCCAGGAGAGATCATTTAAAAATTATCTACCTGAAAGCCATGATCAAAGTAAGAACCTAGAAATCATCCTCCAGGAAGCTCTCAAAGAAAACTGCCCTGATATTTTAGAACCAGAGGGCAAAATAGAGGTTGAAAGAATCTACCAATCACCTGAAAAAGATCCCAAAAAGAAAGTTCCTAGGAATGTTATAGCCAGGTTCCAGAATTCCCAGATTAAGGAGAGAATATTACAAGCAGCTAGGAAAAAACAAGTTGAATATTGTGGAAGCACAATCAGGATAACCCAGGATCTGGCAGCTTCTACACTGAGGGATTGAAGGACTTGGAATATGATATTCCGGAGGTCAAAGGAGCTGGGATTAAAACCACGAGTCACCTACCCAGCAAAACTGAGTATCATGTTTCAGGGGAAAATATGGTCATTCAGTGGTATAGAGGACTTTCAAGTATTCTTGCTGAAAAAAACAGAGTTGAATAGAAAATTTGACATTCAGATACAAGAAGCATGAGAAGGTAAACAGGGAAAAGGAATCATAAAGAACTTATCAAAGTTGAACTATTTACATCCCTACATGGAAAAACAATAATTGTAATTTATGAAACTTTTCTCAGTATGAGAATAGTTGAAGGGAATATAAATGTGTGTGTTTGTGTGTGTGTGTACACGCACACACAAACAAACACATATATGTCTATATAGGAGGGTATAAGGGCATATGAATACATATGTGAATACATATGTGAACAAGTATACATAGATAGAAGGCACAGGACCAATTTAATAGGAAGGGATAATACTTAAAAGGTGAAATTAAGAGGTGAGAGAGGAATATAATGAGAGGAGATGGGGAGAAACAGAATGGGGTAAACATCTCATATAGAAGAGGCAAGGGAAAATGGTTACAATGGAGGGGAAGAACAGGAAGGCAAAAGGGAATGGGTCAATCTTATTCTCATTGAATTTGGCTTAGGGAGGGAATGACATACACACTAAATAGGGTATCTCACCCTACAGGAGAGTAGGGGGGAAGGGGATTAGAAGGGGAATGATGGAAGGCAGGGCAGGCTCGGGGCCTGGGTGGGGGGGAGTTGGAAGGACCTACTTTTTAAAAGGGACAGGATCAAAGTAGAGAATAGAACAAGTGGGAGGTGGGATAGGAGAGAGGAAAATATAGTCAGTCTTTTACAATATATCCACCATGGAAATGTTTTGCATAGCTACACATGCACAACCTATACTAATTGTTTATCTTCCCAGTAAGGGTTGGTGACAAGGGAGGAAGGCAATGAATCTGGAATTCAAAGTTTTAAAATCAAATGTTTAAAAAATATATATGCCATTATTAATATTATTTTACATGTAACTGGGAAATAAGATATACAGGCACTGGGGCATAGAGATCCATTGTGCCCTATTGGAAAGTCAGAGGGGATATGGGAGAAGATATGGGAGAAAGCAGATTGGAGGAGGGGATATCCAGTGGGATCACTATTTTGGGGTGGTGGGTAGGGGAAAAATGGGGAGAAAAATTTGTAACTCAAAGTCTTGAGGAAATGAATGGTGTAAACTAGAAGTTAATAAAGCATTTGATTAATAAAAAATAATATAAAAAATAAAATTAATTTTTAAAATGTATTTGTTATAATGTATGGCACTCTGAGAACAGCAAAGGGAAGGGATACAGGGGAAATTTAAGAAATGTAAAAAAAGATGTTAATAAAATGTATTTTCTTTTTAAAAAATAGAAAAATAATGGAAAAGGAAAATATCATAAAATCAGAGAAGGGAAAATGTCCCTGATTTTTAAAAAAATGTTAAGAGAACATAATCTATTAATCATAGGCCATTAAACTTGACTTTGATTCCTAAGAAGATTCTAAAACAGATTATTGAAAAGATTTTTTTTCCCAAACATCTAGAAAGGGAAAAGATCATTCCAAAGAGCCAGCATGGTTTTGTCAAGAAGGTCACACCAAACGACCCTCATTTCTCTTTTTTTCAGAATTATCAAACCAGTAAATTAGGGATTCATAGAAGCTCTGACTATAGTTCACCTAGATTTTAGCAAAGCTTTCAATAAAATATCTCATGCTATTGGAAGAGATATGGATTAGATAACAATATAATCAGATGGATTCAAAACTGGTTGGACTGGCCATAATTAAAGATAGTTGTTAATAGTTCATTGTTAATTTTGCAGGAGGTCTTCACTGGAATATTCCCAGGGATCAGTGCTTGATCCTGTGAGATTCAATATTTCCATCAGTGATTTGGTATTATTACAAAGGTATTATTACAAAGGCATAAAGATATTATGCTCATCAAGTTTGCAGATGATGCTAAAGTTGGGGGGAAAGCTGATACTAGAAAAATAAATCAGCTCTGTTTAGCTACAAGAGAATCAAATGGGAAAGGAGTTATTATTCAGCTGTGAGATTTCCCACCTCTTTTCAGTGCTGGAGTCTAAGTCAGGAAGTGGGGAAAAGAGGAAAGAATGCTATCTTGAGACCTTCTAAATAATCCTAAACAAATCTGATACTTTGTAACGGAAGCCAAACTTGCACCCTTCAATTGAAGCTTTTAATCTTTTTTCCAAATTTGTAGGATGGATGTTGAGAATTATTTGGATTACCACAGGAGGGGTGGGAAGGGAGAGCACTCTGAGGAATTTGGAACTACCCTTCTATAGGCACATGAGCTTTACTGTATCTGATGTATAAAAATTATATATATATATATATATGTATTAACCTAAATTATCTTATTGGCTTTTTCACTTCAAGCATTGACCCATTTTAAAGATAGCTCCTCTCCCTTTCCCCAAAGGACTGGGATTCTTAAATCTCAGTAATACAGTTTCCAAAAATCACAGATATAACAGCTAAAGAGGACTGAGGTCTCTTCTTCATCTATGCATTACATACCCCCTCATTTTCCTCATGCCCAATGGCAACCTAATAGCTGAGATGAAAACACAGGAAAGAAATAACTATTCTAAAGAAGGAACAAGAAGATGGGGGAGTAGAAGTAGGTCCTCCCCATGGCTTCCAGCTTCCATCTTCCCCAATCCACATAAAAGGGGACTCTAAACAAACTTTGGAGCTGCAGAACCCACAAAATGACACAGAGAAGCTAACCTCCCACTGAGGACAGCCTGGTAGGCCAGCAGAAATCAGGCAGCACAGCGCTCTGGGAGCCAAGCCCAGCCTCACTCCAAGGCTTTAGCCCCAGAGTGGGCCTGACCAGCCACTGGCTGGAGGGATTCCAAATCAGCAGCAGCTGTGTCCGTTTCCAGAATTATCAACACATAGATGCAAAGGACAAAGTGAGAGGTCAGTGCAGTTTGGACTTTGGGATCGAGTAAGTGGGAGTGTGTCAGCTTTTGCCTGCAGGCGAGAAGCCGCTGAGATGCGGTACAGCCAGCCAGCACCATGTGGCAGCTTCAGTTCCTGGCCTGCAGAGTGTAGAGGGACCAAGCACCAGTCTGAGGGGTAATTGCTCTTGCTTTAACCTGCTGGGATCTGGATTGCAGTCTAGGGTGGAGGTTCTGGGGTGTGTGTCCAGCTTGCCAGAGTGTGTGGAGACCTCAGAGAGGGCACCCATATAATACTTCCGGCACCTAAGAAAACCCCAGTGTTTGGGGACGAAAGCTCCCCTGTCTGGTGGCAGAGTCCTACTGTGGCAAAAAGCCCAGGGGTCAAGTGACTGTAGGCAAAATGACCAGGCAAAGGAAACAAAGCAGACAGAAGATTCCAACATTACACTCCTATTTGGGGGACAAAAAGGATCAAAGCATGGAACAGGAGGAAGACAGTAAAGTCAGCACTCCTGTACCAGAAGCTTCAAAGGAAAATACAAGCTGGTTACAGGCCATAGAGGACCTTAAGAAGCAGATAAGAGAAGTGGAGGAAAAATTGGGAAGAGAAATGAGAACAATGCAAGAAAATTACAAAATTAGAGTCAAAAGCCTGACTGAGGAAAATAACACCTTAGAAAGTAGACTAACTCAAATGGCAAAAGAGGCTCAAAAAGGCAATGAGGAGAAGAATGCCTTAAAAAGCCGAATTTGCCAGATGGAAAAAGAATCTCAAAAGCTCAACGAGGAGAATCATTGCTTCAGAATTAGATTGGAGCAAAAGGAAGTTAATGACTTCATGAGAAATCAAAATGCTGTTAAACAGATCCAAACAAATGAAACAATAGAAGGCAATGTGAAACATCTCATGGGAAAAACCACTGACCTGGAAAATAGATCCAGAAGAGATCATTTAAAAATCATCTACCTGAAAGCCATGATCAAAGTAAGAACCTAGAAATCATCCTCCAGGAAGCTCTCAAAGAAAACTGCCCTGATATTTTAGAACCAGAGGGCAAAATAAAGGTTGAAAGAATCTACCAATCACCTGAAAAAGATCCCAAAAAGAAAGTTCCTAGGAATGTTATAGCCAGGTTCCAGAATTCCCAGATTAAGGAGAGAATATTACAAGCAGCTAGGAAGAAACAAGTTGAATACTGTGGAAGCACAATCAGGATAACCCAGGATCTGGCAGCTTCTACACTGAGGGATTGAAGGGCTTGGAATATGATATTCCGGAGATCAAAGGAGCTGGGATTAAAACCACGAGTCACCTACCCAGCAAAACTGAGTATCATGTTTCAGGGGAAAATCTGGTCATTCAGTGGAATAGAGGACTTTCAAGCATTCTTGCTGAAAAAAAAAACAGAGTTGAATAGAAAAATTGACATTCAGATGCAAGAAGCAAGAGAAGCATGAGAAGGTAAACAGGGAAAAGAAATCATAAGGAACTTATCAAAGTTGAACTATTAACATTCCTACGTGGAAAAACAATAATTGTAACTTATGAAACTTTTCTCAGTAGTTGAGGGGATTAGAAATATATATATGTCTATATATGAGGGTATATGGGCATATGAATACATATGTGAATGTGTGTATATATGTTTACAGGTATACATAGATAGAGCGTACAGGACCAATTTAACAGGAAGGGGTGATACTTAAAAGGTGAAATTAAGAGGTGACAGAGGAATATAATGAGATGAGATGGGGAGAGACAGAATGGGGTAAACTATCTCATATAGAAGAGGCAAGGGAAAATGGTTACAATGGAGGGGAAGAATAGGAAGGCAAAAGGGAATGGCTCTACCTTATTCCCATTGAATTTGGCTTGAGGAGGGAATGAAATACACACTAAATAGGGCATCTAACCCTCCAGGAGAGTAGGGGGGGAAGGGGATGAGAGGGTGGATGATGGAAGGGAGGGAAGTTGGAATCACCCACTTTTGAAAAGGGAAGGGATCAAAGTAGAGAATAGAACAAGTGGGAGGCAAGATAGGAAGGAGGGAAATACAGTCAGTCTTTTACAATATATCTACTATGTTATTGTTTTGCCTTAGCCACACATGCACAAACTATACTGAACTGCTTATCTTTCCAGTAAGGGTGGGTGACAACAGAGGAAGTGAATGAATCTGGAATTCAAAGTTTTAAAGTCAAATACATACATACATATATATATATATAATTATTATTATTATTAATACTATTTTACATGTAATTAGGAAATACAATATACAGGCACTGGGGCATAGAGATCCACTGGAAAAGTCGAAAGCAGTATGGGAGAAAATATGGGAGAGGGCAGATTGGAGGAGGGGATATCCTGTGGGACTGCTATTTTGGGATGGTAGGTAGGGGGAAAACGGGGAGAAAATTTGTAACTCAAAATCTGGAGGAAATTAATGGTGTAAATCAGAAGTTAATGAAGCATATAAAAAAAAGAAGGAACAAACAAGACAGAATATCCAGGTAACCCCCCTTAATGGGAGTTCTTGTCTTTGCTTCTACTGACAGAGGTTGCCAATGCCTCAGCTCCAACATCCCACTCACTTCTGGCAGGGACACAGAAAACACTGCCCAGGAAAAATAAGGACTTTAAAATGCCTCCCTACTGATGAAAAGCATATTTCTTGACTTCTCTTTCTTCCTTTTCCTTCAGGAAAATGGGAGCCCCTTCCTGATACCGTCTATGGCCAAGTCTTCAATAGCTATCTAAAGATTTACAACTTTAACTGCATGAAAACTATGGGACTAGTAAACTCCAACACAGTTCCTTCTCATAACTATCTAGATGACTATTTATCTCTATCTATCAACATTTAATACAGCCCATTATTGGATAGTGATTTCCTATGCCTAATTTGGCTTCAACTTAAGTCCAGTTTTTCTATTTCTGTCCTCAGGAGAAGGAAGAAAAGAAGGGAGTATTTATTAAATGCCTACTATATACCAGATACTGGGCCAGGTAATTTACAAATATTATTTCATTTTATCCTCATAACAATCCTGGGAGGTAGGTACTATTCTTATCCCCATTTTATAGTTTGGAAAACTGAGGCAGACAGAAGTTAAATGACTTGCCCAAGGTCATACATCTACTACGTATCTAAGGCTAGATCTGAACCCAAGTCCAGGTTGATGCTGTATCCACTGTGACAGATGTAAGATATTTGGATAAATGTCCTTCCACCTTTAATCTTCCCATCAAATGCCAAAAACACCTTTTTCTTTCATTATTCTTTACACAATAACATATCTGGAAGTGGAGTTGAAATGGTTATTATCAGGAATTCAGGGACAGAGCTCAGGTAGACATTGCAACTTTAGTAAATGGCTTAATTCTTGACCAGCAGAAACTCTGAGTAAGAATCTCAGGCCAGTAAGAATCCCAAGAGCATAACCAGAAAAAAAAATCCAAGGTTTAACGATAAGATCTTGACAGAACAGAAAAGACATGTTGATGCATGAAATACAGCTCAGAGGGATAAGCAAGTTAAACTGGATAGATTGTGCTGTTGTCAAGGCTCAATGAGGATCTAAAAAGAAAACAAGCTATTGGGTTAGAAACTAGGGCAGGAGTTTGGTGCATCCAGTTTGCATCCTAGGCCTGGGACATTCAGATTAGTGGAGGTTAAAAGTGATAAAGTCCTAACTGAAACTCATTTGATATGGATCATGAAACAGCTGGAAAATTCTTTGACTTCTCATTTAATTTCCACTTACCTAAATGTGTCCTTTCTGGGTAAGTGAGATGGTAGTATTTTCTGCATGCTTTGCTACAAGAGAATCATAGGCCTTAGTTTTTGAAACACGTAACATTGTTCTTCTAAGAAGTTGTAATGTAATGTCAAAAGAAGGCAACTTCCCAGGTTCAAAATACCAGCATAGGTGCTCTCTATTTTATTCAGTAACAAACCCAGAACAGAGAAGATCAAAAAATGACATCATTCAAAATACAGCATTTACTAAGTGTGATTAAATAATCTCCAAGTACTACCCCACCCCAGGACCTTCCAATCATTTAATTCCAATCTTTAATTGCCATTTAGATTGAGATTGTAAGGCCAAGGATCCTGGAGGGGTGGAATGTGATAGTAATGGCAATTAAAGATTCCCCTGTATTGGCTTGGTTTTCAAATTGATTGTGTTAAAACCCAGAGTTTGTTAATCCCACCTGTGGGATGGGCTTGTTGATGTGAAAAGAAAGTCCTGAAGTGGGAGGAGCTGGTGATGTAGATTTGGAGAGACACTAGAGAGAGGTGGAAGATCTTTTTTGGAAGCAGCACCTCGTGGAGAGAGGGAGAGACTAAGAGGATTGCTGGTGGCCTCTTTGAATTGCCCTGGACTTTTGAGACCTGCCCCCTGAGCTGCCAAGGACTGAGGAGACATGGCTGTTTTGCTGGTACTTTGTCTGTCTGTTTTGATGTTATTTTGCCAGATTTGTCCACTGGTGAAAGACTGTCCTGTTGAAGAAGTCCTGGAACCTGGCATTTGGTTAAGAAGGCCTGAGACTGTCCTGCAGACAGAGAGTGAATACTGTCCACTGGTGAGGGACAGTACTGTTGTTGCAGGGGTCTGGAGACTGTCCTGCAGACAGAATGAATACTGTCCACTGGTGAAGGACAGTGCTGTTGTTGCAGGGGTCTGGGAGCCTTTCTGTTGGTTCAGAAGCCCTGAAGAAGGATTTTCTTGTTGTATGTTTACAGAAATCCTGGGAGAGGGCTGTGCTAATGTGTTCAGGGGTTCTAGGACTGTTCTACAGACAGAGGATAAATTCATGAAGGGACTGGCAATGTATCTTATGGCCTTGCTAAGCCTTGTCTCCCCAGGAACTAAGATTGCTGAGAACTTGCCTCGTGTCAAGATGAAGAAAAGACCTCCATTTGGGTATTGAGTGCTGTGTTTAAACTTGATGTAACTCTGGGGTAGATTCAATTGTGATCCTGGGGGTGGGGAACTTTTGACCTTATTGTGCTCTGTGATTGACAAATGAAGGTAGTTTACTTATGTTTGGAAACTAATCTCCATTTGAGAAGAGGGGCTTTGTGGTGGACCAAATGAAGGTATAGCCTAGGGGTGGAGAAGTATTTAGAACAGGGACTTTGTAATTGATTGAATGATTGGAAGGTCCTGGGGTGGGGTAGTACTTGGAGATTATTTAATCACACTTAGTAAATGCTGTATTTTGAATGATGTCATTTTTTGATCTTCTCTGTTCTGGGTTTGTTACTGAATAAAATAGAGAGCACCTATGCTGGTATTTTGAACCTGGGAAGTTGCCTTCTTTTGGCATTACATTACAGAAGTATGAAGTAGTTAATAAAATATTGGGTATTTGGGTGCCCAAACTTACTAACAAGTCCCTGCATCCTCCTCTCCCTTTGTGATGTAGCCTGCTCTTCTCTGGTGAGAAATATTAAAATATTTTCTTATTTCTCTACTAGTAAGCATTTAATTGGTGCCAAGTCTTGACTCATTACTGAGCAATTCAGAGCAATGCCATCGAGAAAAACGGAAAGACTTGAAGGGCTACTGAAATTTGGGAGCTAGAATCTAGGACCTCTTCATTAATTGAGTAAAAGGTGTACATTCTCTCCACATAGACAGACCTGACTCATACTTGGGAAGAAAAATATTGAGGGTTTCAACTGATCATTCCAAAGAACTGGCAATTGAGGTCAAAGATAAAAACAAAACAACAACAACAGAAAATTTCATTTATTAAAAAATAAATAAATAAATAGGAAAGATAAAAATATAAAATGCACAGGTAGGTGGATAGAGGACCAGCCCCATCTACATTCAAATTTGGTCACAGACATGTACTAGTTGTATGACCTTGAGCAAGTCAACCCCAATTGTTTCAAAAAAAAAAAGCCCTCATCTTCATCAAAATATTTATAGCAATATTTTTTGTAGTATCAAAGAATTGGAAACAAAGTAGATGCTCATTGACTGGAGCATGGCTAAACAAATACAGGAATGTGATCAAATATTACTAAACAGAAAGAAACAATAAATATTAAGAATACAGGGAGGTACAGGGAGACATAAATTGATACAAAGTTAAGTCAACAGAACCAGGAAAAATATGTCTGCAATGACTGCAACAATATATACAGAAAGAAAAATGACAAAACAAATCAAAATTGAATGCTGTGTAATTTTAATGACCAAGCTTGATGGGAAAGAAAAGATATGAGAATGCACCTCCCTTCTGGGTATAGAATACAAAATATGCTCTCAGACTCATTTGATGTGATGATCAGTTTTACTGAACTTCCTTCCCCCCTCCCTTTTTTTTCTTAATTCTTTGTTATAAGAGAGGTTCTCTGAATCCAAGAAAAGGGAGGAATATGTTAGGAAATGAAGATAATATAAAAACAAAAAGATATTAATAATGTGAAGGACAGAAACTAGAATTTAGCATTTAAAAACAAAATGAAAAGAACTGGGGATGTTTAGCCTGGAAAAGAGAAGAATTATAGGGATCATGATAGTTGTCTTCATGTATTAGAAAGACTGTCATGAGAAAGAAGGATAGGACTGGATCTACTTAGCCTCAGGGAACACAACAAGGGGCAGTGGAAGAAAGCAAATTTCAGTTCAATGTGAGGAAAAATTTCCTAACAATATGAGTTGTCCAAAAGTGGCTGCCTCAGGAGAGAGCAGTTTCCCTGTCACTGAAAGTGTTCCAGGAAAGAATGAATAAACTTGTTAGGAATATCCTAAAAGAGAGGCAGTGTTGGGGGATAGGTACAGCACTGAACTTAGATTCAGAGAGATCTGGGTTCAAAGCCTGCCGAAGACACTTTGTAGCTGTGTGATTCTGGGCAAGAAAGTTAACCTCTCTGAACCTCAGTTTTCACATCTGCCAAATGGGAATAATAATAGCACCTACTCCACAGGGCTTTTGTGAGGATCAAATGAGACAACATATGTACATACTGTAAAGCACTTGGCAAACCTTAGAGAGCTTTATAAGTAAGTGGCCCTATCGATTCAAGTATAAAATGAACTCAGTGCCCTCTAAGATTCTTTTCAACTCCAAAAGTCTGTGAGTCCATGAAAGTGAATCTGGGAATCTGGATAAATAAAGTCATACAGAAACAGGAAGGCAAAAGAAAAAAATCACTTGGGAAGAAATTAGACCAGTTAAGGAAGCTATAAAAAGAATTAAGGGAGAGGGTCATGAGGATCAGTTGAAAACAGTGAGGAAAGGATTAATCCAAGATAATTTTTTTTTTAAAGCAATCGGGGTTAAGTAACTTGCTCAAGGTTACACGGCCAGTTATTTCTGGGTGTGGTGCTAAGTATCTGAACCCGGATTTGATCCAGGTCATCCCGACACTGGAGCCGGTGCTCTTACTTGCTGAGCCACCTGGCCGCCCCCAAGATAATTTTTAAATGAAATTTTGACTGAATGATATGGAAGTCATTTACTGGATAAAGATGAAGAGGAGAAATCAAAAAAAGCCTTTAAGAAAGTTACGATGCCTTAGTCAGAAATGGAGGAAATGGGAAGGATTCCTCTGGACAAGGAGCAGGTGAGGAGAATTATAAATTCACATTCACACCTGTTCAGTTTGAGGTAACAACAGAATATCTGAATCAGAGTGATACAGACAGAAGTATTACAGAGATGTAACAGAGTCCCCAAAATGGAGGTGACAAATTAAGCCAGCAAAATGAATGAGTTTTCTGAGGGAGAAAGCATAGAAGGAGTAGAGAAGACTGCTTTGGGGAAAACCTACAAGGGAGAGTGGAGAGGAGGAAGCAAGAGACAGAAGCTGGGAGGAAGACGTAGTGAGAGACCCAGAAGAGCACAGCGCCCTCCTGGAAGCTAAAAGGAGTTTCCAAAAGGAAAAAAGAGTTAACAGAGTCCAGTGAAGAGAACCTAAAAGTAATTAGTTCGGGTTAATCAACAAGTATATGTAAGTGTCTCCTCTGAGCAAGGCACTGTGCAGTGGCTGGGGATGCAGATTCATCGAATAAAACAACCCCCACTTTCAAGAAGCTTACATTCGAATGGGACAGATAACATGAATGTGGGCATTTACATCTACAAAATAAATACAAGAGGTTAAGTACAAGTTAGTTAAGGAGAGAACGCACCAGCAAGTAGGGACAGCTTCATGTAGGAGGCAGTACTTGAGAGGTGCCATGAAGGGAGAGAGGGATTCTAAAAAGATGAGAAAGGAATGCATGATTGCTATGGGGTACAGTGAGTGCAGAGGAAAATAAGTGAAGAACACTGGGAATAAGGAACAATAATAAGGCCAGTTTGACTGGACCTTAAAGTGCAGGAGGTGGAGTAATGTATATAGAGGATGGAGAGATAGGCTGGTCAAGGTTCTCAAGAACTTTAAAAGCCAAACTGGAGTTTATATTTTATCCCAGAGGCAACAAAGAGGTATTAGAGTTTGTTGAGTCAGAGAGTGACATGATGAGGTCTATGTTTCATGAAAATCATTTTGACTGGGTGCGGAGGAAGACTTGGAGTAGCAAGAGACTTGAGTCAAGGAGACTAATGTGAAGACCATTACAACACTACAGGCAAGAAGTGATAAGGGCCTGAGCTAAGGTCACAATGGAATCAGGTGAGGGCAAAAGGTGTTATGGAAGTAAAAACAGCAAAGTACAACAATCGTGTGTTTGGCAATATGTGGGTTAAAGGAAGAAAAGTTAAAGATAACAACAAAGTCAGGAACCTGAGAGAGCAGAAAGATTGTGGTGCCTTTAGAAGAAATAGGGAAGTTTGGAAGAGGAATGGTTTTGAGAAGAAAGGTAATGGGCTTTGCTTTGGTCATGTTGAGTTTGAGACGTCTGTGGGACACATAATTTGAAATGCCCAGTAGACAATTGTTGACAAGAGAATGAAGCTAAATAAAGCTCAGGAGAGAGACTGGAGATCCACGTATATACATACATCCATATATAATACATATATGTGTGCACATACACACACATTGATACATAATACATTGTGCTCATGTAGGTAGATGACTCAAAATATGTAAATATATACAATAGATATGTTCTTATATGTATCTACGAATCATCTGCATAGAGGTAATAATTAAACTCAAAGGAACTGATAAAGCAGTTAGGCAGCAAAGGAGAAAGAGTGCTAGGCCTGGAGTTCAAATCTGGCTTCAGATACTTACTAGTTAGACAACCTTTGGCAAGTCATTTAACCTCTGTTTCTTCCACTATAAAATGGGATTAATAACACCTATGAGATAATATTTGTAAAGCACTTAGCACAGTGTCTGACACATATAAGGCACTTGGCAAATGTTTCCTTCCTCCTTTTCTTCCTTCTTCCATTCATCCTGCCTTCCTGCTTTCCTTCTTGATGAGGTTACTGGGGGGGCGGGGAGGGAGGAGGGAAGTATAAGAGAAGAAAAGAGGGCTTAGATCAGAACTTTAGAAAATAACCACAGTTAGAAGGTATTATATGGATGATGAACCAGCAAAAGCATCTAAGAAAAAGAGGTCAGAAAGGTAGGAAGACAACTATGAGCATCATGAAAATCCAGAAGGGGGAAAGCTATCCAGGAGGAGGTCAACAGTATCAAATGGAGCAGTAAAGGCAAAAAGGATGAGGACTGGGAAAAGGCCACTAGATTTGGCAAACAGAGCATTCATAACTTTGGAGAACCATTTCAGTTGAGTGGTGAAGGTGAAAGTCAGATCGTAAAGGATTGAGGAATGAGTGGAAAAGAGGAGGCAATAAGTACAGATAGCTATATTTTTCAGTCAGTTTGGTCAAGAAAGAGATGAAGAATATAGGACAATAGTTTAGGGGAATGGTATGGTCCATGGAAGGTTTTTTTTTTAAGGATAGCAGAGGAGTTGGACATGTTTGAAATCAGTAGAGAAGTAGATAGGGAGAAGGTTGAAAATTACAGAGAGAGGAGTATGATTGCTGAGACAATCTGCTGGTTACAAATATGACTGCTAGAAAACAGGAGGGGATGAGATCAAGAGCAGAGGTAGAGGACTTGGCCTTAGCAAGGAGAAGGGGCACCTCAATATAAAGGCTTTGAGATGATGAGAAGAACTCACAAAAGATGGTCTCAGTGTTAGGTATGGCGCTCAGCTGAGACAGTGGGTAATAAACAACCTGAGAGGACATTTATTAAGCCTACACCATATACAAAGCACTGCACTAAGGGAGATGCCATTGGATTTGGCAAGTAAGGCATTAGTGGCCTTCCAGTGCTAGAAAATACAACATACCCAGTATATTTTAACTATCTTTCCCATACCTGACCCCAGTAGAATGCAATCTCCTTGAGAGTAGGGCATGCTTTTCATTTTTTCTTTTTGACTATAGTACATGGCACAATGCCTTTCACATAGTAGGTCCTAAATAAATGCATGTCTCCATTAGAATGTGAATTTCTTGAGATCAAGGATTGTCTTAGTTTTCTATTTGTATCCCCAATGCTTAGCACAGTGTTTTGCATGTGATAAGAGCTTATTAAATGCTTTATGTTTAAGTCTTTTGGAGCCTACAAATCTTTATTTGAAAAATCCCAGCCTGTTTCAGTTTGTTTGAAATAGGTAAAGCAATTTCTATGGTGGAATGACAGTGCTTTGCTAGTAGCAATTTGTTGAAATACGTGAATAATTAAAGCACCACAATGAAAGGAGTATGTGTGCACATCCTTTGGGGATGGATACTATCAGAATGTGTCTTATAGTCCGAGGATTAAAGAGGAAAATAAAAATTAGTTCAACTTTTGCACTGTGAATACATAATAAATATTTCATGGTGTCACCTGGGGCAATCACACAAGTATAATAAACACCCACCAAATATTGATAGAAAATCTTTGGGAAGATGAAAGGGGTCCTGATTGAAGAGAACAGTAACAGTGCCAGCAGAAAAAGGGTGACGTATTTGGCTATGATCATGAGCATAGCTCACAGTTCTCAGTGCTAACTGAAAACCGGTGCCAATTCAGATCTAACGCTTTCCATCATTTTAACTCTCTTCATAGGGTTTATGAACTAACTCTTCATAGAGTTAGAGCTGGAAGCAAGCTCAGATGCTATCTAATGCAATATGTTCATTTTGTAAGAAAAACAGTTGTGGGGATTACAGGACTTCCCAGGCAGAGAGAGCCATGTAATAGACCCATTCTCACTAAAAGAACTCAGAAACAGAGTGGGCAGAAGAAGGCATTTATTATGCTGCAGAAGCAGGTGAGGTACTCACTGAGAACACCCACCTCCTACAAAAGCAAGCATAAATATCGTTAGGGTATTCTGACTTCTCCCCTCAGAGTTGGCATTGGTCCAGACTCCTCAAGTTTACAACTCTTGCTTACACTTCCACTACATGCCCTTATTACATATTCCCCTTCCCAGATCACACAGCCACTAATATTAATAAGGTTAATTAAGCAGGCGAAATAGTGAGGACACTTGTGACTGGGGCCTGACCTCTCAGGTTTAAACCTGTTGCCCTATCCCAACTTTTCTGATTCCTTCTAGCATCAGGATAGCCATTGTCTTGGTAAAATAAGATTAAGGGCGCTTCCCCCACAACTTGGGAATATTAATTATTTCCCAATAACATCTGTGGAAGCAAAGCAAGATACCGTAATATCCCCTCTTACAATTTTGTAGATCAGGAAACTGAGATCCAGAAAAGATATACAATTTATATAAAATTGAAAATGGATTTGAATTCTATTTTTTTTTATAAGCAATCAGGGTTAAGTAACTTGCTCAAGGTTACACAGCCAGTTATTTCTGGGTGTGGTGCTAAGTATCTGAGCCTGGAATTGATCCCCAGGTCATCCCGACACTGGAGCCGGTGCTCTTACTCACTGAGCCACCTGGCCACCCCTAAACAATTGGGGTTAAGTAACTTGCTCAAGGTTACATGGCCAGGTGTTTGAATTCTATTTTTAAGGCTTAGTTAAGCTGGATTTAATATTCCCCTTCACTGTATGTTTTACTCAGATTACCTGAGTCAAAATTCTATTCCTGTGACTCAGGTAATTTGTCTCACAATTCTCTATTGTAACTTCTATTATATTGTAACACCACCATTGCAACACCCACCAACCACATCGAAGAGAAACTTGCCTAAAGGTTAAACTTTTGCCTAGTAATTACCTCTACCTTTGTCACCCCACCCATCACCCACTTTCCAAAGATAGTTGGTTAACCTAAAGGCCAAATCTCAATGATTTCTAGAGGTTCCCAAAGTGAGCAATACTGCCCCTGGGGGGCATTGGAAAGATAAGGATGGGATAGCAGCCTCAGGTGCAATTGGGTGGCACTGAATAAACATAAGGGGGTGGTGGAAACATATGGAAAAGAGAAGAGAAAATTTTGAAAAACATTCATAGATGTTTCATCTGTTGTGTAACAGAGTTAAAGTCATAGCAATTACATTATTTTCCAAATAAACACACAAAATGCAAGTTATAACTGATCAGTGGTCAAGTCCACTGACGGGTCTTAAGCATTGTTGGCAGGTGAGTATTTTATGCATTGCCAGGAAGTCCAGCATGCACCAGCAGGAATATGTGCATGTAATTTCTTGAGATCAGGGATTGTCTTAGTTTTCTATTTGTAACCCCAATGCTTAGCACAGTGTTTTCGCAATGACTTGTTTACAATACAATGAATTACATGATGCAATACTGTGTCATCAAAATTTCAATGCAGGAAAAACCTCACATATTTACAATAAATTATTAAATTTAAGGTGTCATTTTTTTATTTGTTTTTTTAATGATGCAAATTTCAAGAAACAAAAAGTTAAAGGGTTAAAGATTTCCAGATGGGCATTGAGTAATTTTTTTTTTTCAAACAGGGTGGTAGGCCAAATAAATTTGGGAACCTCTAAATTAAACTATTATAGTAACTCCCACCACCTGAAGGTTATTCCCACTGCCTTTGTCTTGGAACTCAAATCACATGTCTTGGCTATGATTAAGAAGGTTTTAGAAGGGGAGGTCCAAATGATGCAATCTCAATTCTGTCTATATAATCAATAGCCAATCAGAAGAAGACACATCTATGTTGCACAAGATTTTGCTCTGTCATCTTGCTAACTGTTATAATAAAAACCCTGTCAGCTCTCATTTAGGGTCTATGGTCATTGAGAGGCCATTGACCCAATTTACTCTTTACGGCTAGTCTAACTAATAAATTGATGATGCTTGGAACCCTGTCTCTCAGTTTACCCTAAATTTCAAACACAATACTTGGTCACATAAGTAATAAGTGGCTGAGAAGGGAATCAAACCTAGGCCTTTTGAATATAATTCCTATATTCTTTCCACTGTTCGATAAGACTTTTTTCTCTTTTTTTCCCTTAGAAAAGTAAATGACAGACAAAGCCCCAGGAGTTCAGTACAGATCCTAGAAGGGAAGAAAGCCCTGATAGAAGCAACATGGGTTTTCTGAAAAAGTGACAAGCTTTCTATGTATTTGTAGTCACCCACAGCTACTCTGACAGTCTTTTTACAGAGTCACAGGGTTTTGAGCTAGAAGGAACCCTGGAAATTACCTAGTCCAACCCTCTAATTTTACAAAGGAGGTAACTGAAGTCCAGAGAAAGGAAAAGACTTATCCAAGGTCATATAGTAAGTAGCAGGGTTAGGAGTCATAATTGAGACTTCTGATGCCAAGCACAGTTTCCTTGCAACTATACCAAGCTACCTCTATTAGGGGAGAGAGAGTTAGCTATTCTAGGAAAGTTTTCTTTGAGTATACATGCTCCAGGAGAGTGTTTCCAAAGGTAGGCATCCCCAAGTGGAAGTGACAGAGGGGGAACAATCAGTGAATTCTGATTTACCTGCAGAAGGAGATAATGATCCCCAAAGGAGGTTGAGAGAGTAGACATCCTGAAGAGGGTTATTCATGGGTCCAAAGACCCATGCCTAAGACATAGCAGTGATGGGGCAGCCAGGTGGCACAGTGAGTAAGAGCATCTGCTCTAGAGTCGGGATGACCTGGGATAGAATCCAGGCTCTGATACTTAGCACCACCAGAAATAACTGGCCGTGTAACCTTGAGCAAGTTACTTAACCCCAATTGCTTTAAAAAAAAAAAGCAGCAGTGTTGTCTCTGGGTTAGGATGCGTTTTGAGGAAAAGGGCTCAAGGGCATCCTTTCCTTTTCCTTCTCCTCCTCTCTGTGGTCCAACAGGTATAGCTTGTCCTAGTGAAGTTTCTCTGATGTAATACAGATGTCTATGAATGAATAAAAGTGTCGATGAAGGGACAGGGTGTAGTTCAAGATAACTGGACTGGATCAAAAGGAGAGAAAGCTAAACTACTCAACTTTTGTTTTGCTTCTGTTTTCTCTGACAAGGAAAATGGGAATGATATAATAAAAGTGGTTAATAGAGAACAGAAACTCAAGATAAGTAAGCAGAGGATAAGAAAGAAAAAACTGCTCTCAATGAGTTCAAGTTGACATACCTGGATGAACTACATTCTAAGGTACTGAATAAAACTGGTAAATGTGATGGCTGAGAAAAAGTATTTGACAAATTTTGTCAGCTCTCGGGAAGGGCAAATATTGTCTTTGGGTTCCAAAAATTAGAAGAGGGTAGTGTCTGTCAACTATTAAACAGTAATGTGCATTTCTATTTTTGAAAATTTCTGCAACACATTATTAAACCGATAGTAAATATATTGGTAAGCTTTTGTAGGAGAATGCAGTGATCACAAAGACCCAGGACGGTTTCATCAAGCACAAGTCATGCCAGACTAATTTCATTTCCTTTTTTGACTAGGTGACTAGATTGTTTAAAAAAGGGGAATGCTGTATTTTACTTAGGTTTACTTAGGTTTCAGTAAAACATTTGGCAAAGTACTTTATGCTATACTTGCAGAAAAGATTGAGAGATGTGAGCTAAAGAATACACTAAATGGATTTGAAACCCTGACTCTCCATATCCAAAAAGTAGTCATTAGTAAATCCATGTCAACTTGGAAAGAAGCCTCTGGTAAGTTACCTGGATCTTTCCTTCAGCTGGTGCTATTCAACATTTTTATTAATAATTTTTATGGAGGCATAAAAAGTATGTTTGGCATATTTGAAGATGACATGAAGCTTTGAATGACATGAAGCCAATACACTGGATGACAGAAAAATTATCTAAAAGGGACTGTCATAAGCTAGTAGGACAATGGGTCATATTGAAAAAGAATACATATAATAGGGACATCTTTAAAGTTCTATCCTTGAGTTCAAAAATGTACTTTACAAGTACAGATCAGAGGTGTTGTGGATAATCCATGAGAAAGAGATGGACAATTTAATGAACGGAAATTTCAATATGAGTCAACAGTGTTACAATAATCACCAGAAAAGGGGGGGGGCAGGGAATAGTAGTGACCAGAATAAGAGAGATAACAGTTCAATTATACTCTTATCCAGTCAGTCAACTAGGTACAATTCTGGACATCACATTTTAAGATACTCATAGAGAAGAAGGGACACATTAACATGAAGAGGGCTGGATTGGGAGGACTAGAGACAATGACATACGATGATTATTTGAAGCAATTGGCTATGTTTAGCCTGGAGAAGAAATTTAAGGAACACATGATAGCAGTCTAAGTGTTTGAAGTACTATCATAAGAAAGAACAACTAGCTTTGTGGTACTTGGCCCCAGAAAGCAAGACTAGAAACAGGGCATGAAAATTCTGTTAAGGTAGATTTAGATTTAATGTAAGAAAAAATTTTCCAACAACTACAATCATCCAAAAGGGCAGTGGATTGCTTTTGGAGGTGGTGGTCTTCACTAAAGGTCTCCAAGTAGAGGCCAAATGACCATTTGTGTTGTAGAGAAGATCCTCGATCAGGTATGAGCCAGACTAGATTACCTCAGTGGTCCCTTCCCACTCTGAGATTTGGTGATCTTGCTTAATACTTTGCAAAGAGCTCCAGCACTGAATTTAAAGAACTTAAGTTCAAAACCCACCTCTGATATTTACTCTTCTAGTGAACTTGGACAAAATTACTTCTCCTCCCTGGATTTCAGTTTCCTAATCTTTAGTCAAGTCAACAAGCATTTAATACCTACTATCTGCCCATGTACTTTTTTTAAGGATACCGAAAAAAGGAAAAAGGAAAAAAAACCTACTCCCTGTTCTCAAGGACTGTATAGTCTAATGGAGAAACCAACATGCAAATAATTGTGTTCGAACAAGATGGATTTGTGATAATTTGGAGGTAATCAACAGAAGGAAAGTACTAGAATTAAGAGGGACCAGGCAAGGCTTCTTGTAAAAGGTGGCATCTTTTCTGGAGCTTTAAGAAAGAGAGGGAGGCAGAGAGACCATGAGAAGTGTTCCAGGTATAGGAGACCAACATCCAATGAAAATGCCCAGAGTTGGAGATATAATGTCCAGAACAGCAAGGAGTTCAGAGTATATTGTAAGGAGTAAGGTGTTAAGAAGACTGAAAAGATGAGCTGCTGTTTTCATCCTTTTTTCAGTCCTGTTGGACTCTTCATAACCCCATTGGGGGTTTTCTTGGCAAAAATACTAAACTGGTTTGCCATTTCCTACTCATCTGACAGATGAGGAAACTGAGGCAAACAGGGTTAAGTGACTTGCCCAGGGTCACACAGCTAGTAAGTGTCTGAGGCCAGGTTTGAACTCATGAAGATGACTATTCCTGACTCCAGGCCCAGTGCTCTATCCACTGCACCACCTAGCTAATAGGGCTTTAACTGTCAAACAGAGGATTTTATATTTAATTCTGGAAGTGAGAAGGAGCAACTGCAGTGTAAGGGGTGTGACGTGGTCAGAGCTGCGCTTCAGGAAAATCAATATGAAATCTAAAAGAATGACTAATGGCCTCTGAGACCCTCTCCAGCTCTCTATCTGTGACACTATTATCTCTAACTTCTCTTCTCTCTCTCTCTAAATCCTGTATTCTTATGCCCTTCAAAGAAAGGTAAACTCCCGCAGGTTCCGACCTTTGACACCCGCAGGCACAAATCCATCTTGAAACTCGCCCACCTGCACTAGGCCCCGCCCCTAACTACTGCCGCTCCCACAGGCCCCGCCTCCGCCCTAGGGATTCCATGTCCCCACCCCCAATCCCCAACCCCGCCGCCTGCTCTGTTCTGCTGGAATAGGAAACACAGAGATGGAGGCCTCCGGGGTTTCCTAGAAGAGCCGAGCAAGCACGGCTCGTGTCCCCGCCCCGCTCGCTTCTCTTCCCAGTCCCGCCCCCTGCCTTGCCCCCGAAGTGTCCTGACTCCCTTTAACCCGAGCTCCATTGGCTGTGAGCAGGAGGGCGGGGCGTGAGTCTAAGGGCCCAGCCCCTCTCCTGCTCCTCAGCCCCGCCTCTGGACGTCTGTCCTAGGTGGAGTGATTGGGTGTGAATGGACTCGAGAGCCGGCGCTGCATCCCGGAGCTGGGCTCTCTGCATTGTCAGTCTGTCTGGCCTGTAGGTAAGTGTCTGTCAGCCTTGAGGCAGTGGGTCGTCCGCGGCCATTCACTACTCGGTGAGTGAGTCACTCAGACGCCAGTTTGTGGTCCAGTCAGAAGATCCCTTGGTCCGTCAGTCGTGGTCAGTGAGTGGGTCAGTTCAGCCTGACTTTATACTGGTCAGTCAGTGGGTTACATCTTCGATTCTCAAGTCAGTAAATCACTCAGTGGGCCTGTCATTTCCCTCAGCTGGTCAGTCGGGTGGCATTTGGTCAGTCAGACTCTACTAAGTTGCTTGGTCATTCTGAGGTCAGTGGGTCACTTGGGTCAATGGGATCAGTCAGCAGTCATTCGTCCTTCAGTCAGTCGGATGGAGGCAGACCCTAGTGATTTCACCAGTTCATCAGACCTTGACAGTCGGCATTATAGTTCTTGCTACTGTGTCTATGTATAGATCTGGGCCTGGGCACAGGCTATCCAGCCTAAGGAAGGGAATAAAGATTAGGCTGGTATACCTACACTATAGGCAGACCTAATTTTAAAAAAGAAAAAAGAAAGGAGATGGTTAATGACTGACCCACTGGGAGTGATTTCTTGACTGAAGGAGGAATGACTGCTTACTGGTCTATGACAACCGTCATTGACATTGACCCAGCTAACCAAAACAAATTTCCACAATAGCCCTGTCTGAAGGAAAAATGTGTGTATACATACATATGGCAGTTAGGTGGCACAGTGGACAGAGGGCCAGGCCTGAGTCAGGAAGACTCATTTTCCAGAGTTCAAATCTGACCTCAAACACTTAGCAGCAATGTGACCTCAGGCAAGTGACTTAACCCTGCTTGCCTCAGTCTTCTCATCTGTAAAATGAGCTGAAAAGGAAATGCAAAGCACTCCACTATCTTTGCCAAGAAAACCCTAAACAGTGACATGAAGAATCAGACATGACTAAAACAACTAAACAACTACTACTACAAAAAATTATATACACACATGTGTATATATGTAAACACCTGTGTGCATCATTTTATACTGAGTCTTTTTACCTCTCTATCATGTTTCATCATTAGTCCTCTGAATTTGTGGTTGGTCATTACACTGATCAGAGTTCCTAAATCTTTCTGGAATTGTAATTGCTCAGAATTCCTAAAGTTGCTTGTCTTTCCAGTATTGTTGTCACTGTATATGTTGATTCTGTTCATTGCATCAATTCATGCAAGTCTTCCCAGGTTTTTGTGAAACTATCCCCTGTATCATTTCTTTTTTTTTTTTTTTTACTTTTTGGAGGGGGGAGGCAAGGCAATAGGGGTTAAGTGACTTGTTCAAGGTCACACGTTTAGTAACTGTTAAATGTCTGAGGCTGGACTTGAACTCAGGTCCTCCTGATTCCAGGGCCAGTGCTCTATTCAATGTGCCACCTAGCCTCCCCACCCTGTATTATTTCTTACATCAGAATACTCTCTCACCATTCTTGGTTCAGCCATACCCTAGTTGATGCCCACCCCTACTTAGATTCCAATTCTGTGTCTCCTGAAAAAAAGCTATAAATATTTTTGCATAGCCTTAGGTAGCATTTGTTTTGTAGAGAATTAATCCCTCCCTCAATCTGACCTCCCTCTAACTCCCCTTTCCCTCCTATTTCCCTATTGAATTAAATGTATTTATGTACCCAACTAGTTTGTGTGAATAACCATCACTTCTAATGGTGTTCGTACAGTTTTGTCAATAAATACGAATTAAAGATTAAAGTTTCTATTTGGTTCATTAAAAAAAATGTTTTTCTCAGTGTGTGTGTATTCTTCCCTCCTTTGACCAGTTCAGATGAGCATGAGATTCAAGTATCTACAGCTCCCCCACTTCTTCTTTGTGTAGATTTCTACTCACTCATCGCAATTATGATAATTTTCCCTAACCTTCCTTTCCCTCCCCATCTATTGTATTCCTCTCCCCTTCTCTTTCTATTCTTCTTTTAAGATTTTCAAGACAGAATATAACCACTCCCAAGTCTTCTATCTAATTAGACTCTTCTATGATTGTTGATGATGACAGGGATTCAGAGGAGATACCTATATCATCTCACCATATTAGAATGAAAGCAGGGTATCCTTGTTTAGTTTCTTATTGTTGTTTGTTCGTGTTTCATGTTTACCTTTTTATGCTTCTCTTCACTCCTGTGTTTAAACTTCAAAGTTTCTACACAGCTCTGATCTTTCCATCAGAAATAGTTGAAAGTCTTCTATTATCTATTTCATTAAAGATCCATTTTCCCCTCTGTATAATTATACTGTTTTACTGAGTAAGTTATTCTTTCCTGTAAGACTATATCCTTTGCCTTCTGGAATTTTATATTACAAGTCCTCCACTCTTTGATAGCAGTGGCTGCTAAACCATGTGTTGATTCTGACTGTGACTCCCAGGTACTTGAATTTTTTCTTCCTGGCTTCTCAAAATATTTTTTCTTTGATGTGGAAGCTAATGGATTTGGGCTATAATGTTCCTGGGAGAATTTTTGTTTTGAGGTTTCTTTAAGGAGATTACTTTTAGATTCTGTCTATTTTGACTTTATCTTCTGTTTTTAAGAGATCTGGATAGTTTTCTTTATGGATTTCTTGAAATATAGTACGTAGGCTCTTTTTGTGATCATGGTTTTAAAGCAGTCCAATGATTTTTTATTTTATTCTCAGTCAGGATTCCAGCTCAATTGTTTTTGCTATGAAATACTTTGTATTTTCTTCTATTTTTTTTAGTGTTTTGACTTTTAATATTTCTTATCTATTGATTTTAATTTGATCCATCCTAATTTTCAGTTTGTTGCTAGCTCTCATTTCTTTTCCATTTGTCCTTCAAGCATTCTCATTTCATTTATATAAATAATTTTCAACTCTAAAAAAATTCTTGCTTCATCTCTTCCAGGAATTCTAGGTGAATTTGTTCCCAAGTCATTTTTCTTAAAGGTTTGCTGGTAGATGTTTTGGAGTCATTATTTTCTGGGTTTGTATCTTGAGCATCCCTGTTACCATAATAGCTTTTTATGATGGGATTCTTTTTGATTTGCTCATTTGTCTAGACTACTTCTTAACTTCAGATCTGATGTAAGGGCCAAGCTCTGCAGCCTTCTGTAGGAAAGGTCCAGGCTGGCCCTACTCTTGCTTTCTTGGTAGTATTATGTTGTAGTATCCCAGAGATAGCTCAGGCTGACAACATTCAAGCTGTCAGTGGTCTCAAAGTTGTCTGATCCAAGGCAAAGTTTGATCACTGACCCTCTGATCTGAGCTCTCCAAGTGCCTTACCCTAGGTTGGGATTTGAGCAAGAGATTGTGTTGCTGCTGGACTCAGACACTTTCAGTCACCTGGTAAGCTGTGGTGGTTCAGAATAGCAAGCTTCCCTTCGATCTGGGATTCCTACTCTAGTTATTTCTCTATAGACTTCAGTTGGAAGGTGGACTAGAAGTTGGAATTGAAACCCAGCCCTGCTCCTGGGCATCTAAGCCATGCTGCTTGCTGAATTTGTGCTTGGTACACAGCTAGGGCCTCCTTACCCTGGAACACCATCCCTGGGCACAGATCTCTGCCTTGGTCCACCATGGATCTTTGACTTAGAACTGGGTAGTGATAAAGCTGCCAGTCAGCACTGGTTTTTGTACCCTAATGCCCTTTATGGGACTGCTACCTCCTCTTGCCCTGGTGTAATATCAACCTGTACTAGAGTGCTTCTCAAAGTATATTCCTGGCCAGAAGCTTCCCTACTGTCCATCCACACACATCTCTGTCTGCTTCTTTATACATGCCTAAGCTAGAAAAATTAACTCACTGGGACTTTTTTTTTCTTGGATTTCTCCATCAGGATTCAGTCTGGTGTGTTTTGTAGATCTGTCTGAAAGAGTTGGGGGTAATGGGGCTTGCTGTACTTCTTCCTGCTATTCTGCCATCTTGGCTTTTCCTCCCAAGATATGTATATTTTTATCAAGAGAATAAGCAGATTTTGAGCTTTATTTTATCCTAAATTATTAAAATTCATAGTTCATAGGTTATTTCTTTATTTATAAGCTTAATTTTATATTTTATCTGAATTCTCTCAAATGAAGTGCTTGAGTCTGAGATCTGACTCATCAGAAAAGCAACCACTATCCCCAGAGAGAAGCAAAGTTATAGTTCTTAGCACAGCCATGATTAAAGCAAGTCGTTTGGGTGCTGAGGGCTTCAGAGTGCCCAGAGCAATAATGAGAAACTACCTAATAGAAACAAAAGTGAGGAGCTCATGAAGTATAGACAATGGGTCAAGAAGAGATTACCTCTTCTTTATGTTTCTACTTGGCTTGTCATTCATGAGAATATATGAAGAACTAAGTGCAGTTAAAATGGAAATACACACACACACATATGTGTTTGTATGTATGTATCATTTGGGTATAGAAATCTGTCTTACCCAGTAGGGAAATAGGAGAAAAAGGGTTAAGAGATGGGGCATGGGGTGAGGGGAAAAGTGATCAGAAGCAAAACACTCTTTGAAGAAGGACTGGAAAAAGACAGAGAAAGAAGAATAATCAGAAGAAAATAGGATGGAAGGAAATATACAGTAATCATAACTATGAATGTGAATGGGATGAACTAACCCATAAAATGAAAGCAGATAGCAGAATGAATTAGAAACCAAAATCCAACAGTATGTTGTATATAAGAGATATGCTTGAAACACAAAGAGACCGACAGCATTAAAATAAAGGGCTGGAGCAGAATCTATTATACTTTAGCTTAAGTTTAAAAGGCAGGAGCAGCGATCATGATCTCAGACAAAGAAAAGCAAAAATAGACCTAATTCAAAGAGGGAATCAGGGAAACTGTATTTTGCTAAAAACATACCATAGACAATTAAGTAATATCAAAACATTCTACAGCAAGCTTCTCTGATACAGGCTTCATTTCTAAAATATACAGGGAAGTGAGTCAAATTTATAAAAATACGAGCCATTTCCCAATTGATAAGAGAATATGAATAGGCAGTTTTCAGAAGAAACCAAAGGTATCAATGGTCACATTAAAAAAAATGCTCTAAAGCTCTATTGATTAGAGAAAGGTAAATTAAAACAACTCTGAAGTACCACCTGACAACCATCAGAAATGATGAGTGCTAGAGGGGGTGACAGGAAAATAGGTACACTAATGCACTCCACTAATGGTGGAATTGTAAACTGGTCCAAACAGTCTGGAGAATAATTTGAAACTACATCCAAAAGGCTATAAAACTGTGCATACTCTTTGATCTAAAAATACCATTACTAGGTCTGTACCCCAAAGAGATCAAGGGAAAAGGAAAAGGACCTATTTGTACAAAAATATGTATAGCAGCTTGTTTTTGCAATGGCAAAGAATTGGAAATTGAGGGGATGCTCATTAATTGGGGAATGACTGAACACGTAGCATATGATTGTGATAGATTACTATTGTGCTATAAGAAATGATGAGGGGAATGGCTTCAGAATAAAACATGGCAAACCCTACATGAACTGATGCAAAGCAAAGTGAGAACTGGGAGACTGTAGTACATAGTAACAAGTAATAAAGATCATCTGTGAAGGACTTGGCTACTCTGATCAATACAATGATCCAAAGGACTCATAATGAAAAAATGCTGTCCACCTCCAGAGAGGAAACTGATGAACTGGTTTGGTTTGGTTTGGTTTGGTTTGCAATAAAGCTAATATGGAAATAAGTTTAGCATGATTTCACATGGATAACTGATGAATTGTTTGCCTTCTCAGTGGCTGGGGGGAAGGTTGGGAGGGAAGAAGAGAATCTTGAACTCAAAATTTAAAAAGAAAAAAAGCCTAAAAATAAGTAATATTAAAAAAAAAAGAATTAAGCGCATTTACCATGGGCAAATGTAAAATTCACACTCCCCATTCCCATCAGACTTTGTTACACAAATTTATAAAGGGTATATAATATCTGATTTCTTAACCAGAATACCCCAATCAAAGGCTATATTGAGTAGTAGAGTTTATTCTACCTATTTTCCTGACCACAATGTTTGAATTTCACAAACCAACAGAAATGAAGCCTCAAAATTTATCTCTATGCAGATGACTCTAAGTTATGTAGCTATAGATATTAAATTTGTGTACAATATGAACATTATGTATACAAATATATGTATGTATGTATATATCGTAGTCTTCCTCCTGAGTTCCAGTCCCTCATCTCCAAATGCCTATTAGACATTTTAAGTTGAATGTTCCACAGGCATCTTTAGCTCAGTATTCCCAAAACAAAGCTCATTATCTTCCCAAACTTCCCCATTCCTGTTGAGGGCACTGGATGATCCATCCAATTAAAACCCAGGTTTTAAATCCAGGTTTAAAACATTTGTGCCATCCTCTACTTCTCACTCTCACTCATTCTGCATATCTAATCATCAAAATCTTTTTTACCTCCATAACATCTCTTAAATACATCCTCTTCTCTCCATTCATACAGTCACCCCCAAGGTCAGACCCACATGACCTCTCAGCTGGCCTACTTCAATAGCCTCAATATGATTTCCCAGCCTAAGGTTTCTTCTTCCACTCCAATCTGAACTCCACACCAAAGTGGCCTCCCTAAAGTACAAATCTGACCATACCACTCACCACTCCCTCTCTGCCTCCCTGGCTCAAACTCAGTAAACTCCCATTCTGTTTGGGACATGTTAAGTTTGAGGTGCCTACAGGATATCTAGTTCAAATTATTCCAAAAGGCAGTTGGTGATGAGACTAGAGATCAGAAGAAAGATTAGAACTGAATACACAGGTCTGAAAATCAGTTACATAGAGATGATAATTGAACCCATGGGAGCTGAACATCAAAAGAGAAGTAAAAAGGGAGAAGGCCCAGGATGGAGCTTTGAGGGACATCAGTGCTTAGTAGCTGTGATTAGATGAAGCTCTAGCAGACAGTCAGATAAGAAGAGAACCAGAAAAGAACAGTGTCATGAAAATGTAGAGAGAAGAAAATATCCAGGAGAAGAGGGTGATTGACAGTGTCAGAAGTTGCAGAGAGGTCAAAAGGGATGAGGACTGAGAAAAGGCAATTCTATTCGGCAATTAAGAGATCACTGGCAATTTTGGAGAGAGTAATTTCAGTTGAAAAATGAGGTCACAAGGGCTTAGGATAGAGTGAGAGAAGAAGTAGAAGCATTGAGTGTAAACAGCTTCCTCAAAAAGTTTAGCAGAGAAATGTACAGGACAATAGATAGTAGAAATGATAGGATCAAGTAAAGGGTTTGGTTTCACTTTCTTTTTTAAGGATGAGGGAGACATGGGAAGGAGCCACGATATAGGGAGATGCTGAAGGTTAAAGAGAGTAGGGATGATAGAGGGAATAATCTGCTAGAGAAGATAGTGTAGTATAGAATTAAGGGTGCATGTAGAGGTGGTTACCTTCAAGGAAACATATGAGTCATCTGAGTTGAAGAATATAGGAGAAGAAAAAGATCTTGTGGAAGGTCTTCAGTTTTGCGTTTAGTATGAGATGAGGGCCTCAGCTGAGATGATGTTGGAAAGGAAAGGCCTAAGATGGAATGAAAAAGTTTAGAATAGCTTCTAGAGAGTTGGATAGCAAATTGATTAGGAAAGTGTAAAAGTATTACTCTGCCACAATAAAGGCCCAGTTGAAACTCTGTGACAGAAATTTCTAGTGGGCCTAGGACCTTGTTTCCTGCTTTTCTCTTTGCTTGGCAGCATGTGAATAGGAAGAAAAGTGGGAGTAGGAGAAGAGGGAGTGCCAATGAGACTAAACCCCAAAGGTTCACTGCTTGGAAATCTGGTTGTTATTGGGATGCTGGGATGGGCTTCTATTTAAGAAGTTGAAGGCATAACCTATTAGTAAGGTTTCCCAAAATAGATGTTTTACTAAATGCACATTTTCTTCCTTTCTTATATTTGCTGCTCTTTCTTTTTTATAATGTGGTGCTCTAAAAACCTTCCAGTATATTACAAGATGTTACTGTTTCTCTTAAAACAAACTGTTAGAAAGTGGTTTAACCATTCGGTGCTTATTTTCCACTTTTCACAGGGATTAAAGTTGTATCTGTCTTTTTCACTGAGATGCTGAGGATCTACAGAAAATGTTATAAATTTCCTAGAAAAAAGTCTTACTAACAATCAAGGAATTATCATCATTAATTCCAAACACGGACAAATCAAATGTTCATATGGAGAAGAATAATGTGACATTTTTCTTAAAGCATTTATTTTCTTCAAGGTGCACTTTAGATTGCCTTAGTACACAGACATGGACCTTCAAAAGTCTCCTAAGGAAACGGTACTTATCACAGGAGGAGGTGGCTACTTTGGTTTCCGGTCAGTACCTATGGGGGGAAAAACATTCATGGATTTCTTTTCTAGGTTGTTGCTTTAATTGAAGATTAGAAAAAGTATAGCTGGGCGCTGTAATGCTTTTAGAATACTGACTATCACTTATGATGTCATGGTGCTAATCTCATATGTGAACTAACTACAATAGACCTCTTAGACTCCAAAATCAGTTAATACACGTGTATCCCACTTTCAAAAAAAATCAATATTTGAAAATCCAATTAACAATGTAAATACAATTAGGAGTGCTTGTGCACATTAAAGAAGGATTCTTTTTTTAAAAAAAAAGTTACCATAACAGCTTGTAGTTTTCATTTTTTAAACTAAGAGAGAATGGGTAGGACACTGAAGAAAAGCGAAAATGGGAATGAAAGCTTTAAGAGCCATTACCTGGGGAAGATCACTTGAAAGTTAATTCTGTGACTCTGTATTCACAAAATAAACCAATGACATAGATTAATTTAAGAATTATATATTATTTTTCAAGAACAAATTCAATATGTAAATTAGGTAAATCTAATTCCAAGAAAATTTAATTCACATTTCAGAGATTAATCATTTGTTAGTCTTACTAGAAACTGCATAGTAATTAATACTTTATATTTTCTCCTTTTCATTTCAGTTTGGGTTGTACACTATGTAAGAATGGTATCACTGTGATTCTGTTTGATGTCAACATTCCTATTCAAGATCTTCCCAAGGGGATGAAGTTGATATGTGGAGATATTTGCTGTGTCACTGATTTAGAGAAAGCCTTACAAAATGTTACTTGTGTTTTCCATATTGCTTCCTTTGGCATGTCTGGAAAGGAACAACTGAATCATAAACGTATCGAAGATGTCAATGTAAAAGGCACAGAAAATGTACTCCAGGCTTGCAAAAGGAAAGGAGTGCCAAGATTGGTTTATACTAGTACTTATAACGTGGTGTTTGGAGGCCAAGTTATAATGAATGGGGATGAATCTCTCCCTTACCTACCTCTTCACCTTCATCCTGATCACTACTCCCGCACCAAATCTGTTGCGGAGAAAAAAGTGCTGGAGGCAAATGGTACAGCCTTGGAAAGGGGTGTTGGTGTCTTGAGAACCTGCGTTTTGAGACCAGCTGGTATCTATGGGCCTGGAGAACAAAGGCATCTTCCCAGGATAGTGAGATATATAGAAAAGGGCCTCTTCAAATTTGTGTATGGAGATCCCAAAAGCTTGGTAGATTTTGTCCACGTGGATAACTTGGTACAAGCCCACATCTTGGCCTCAGAGGCATTAAAGGCTGACAAGCAACACATTGCCTCTGGGCAGCCTTATTTTATCTCTGATGGAAGACCAGTGAACAATTTTGAATTCTTCCGGCCTTTGGTTGAAGGGTTGGGTTATCCATTCCCTACTATACGCCTACCATTAAGCCTCATTTATTTCATTGCTTTCATGACAGAGATGGTCTACTTTCTCTTGGGCAGGTTTTATAATTTCCAGCCTTTCCTCACCCGAGCAGAAGTCTATAAAACTGGGGTTACACACTATTTCAGCATGGAGAAGGCAAGGAAGGAACTGGGCTATGAACCACAGCCATTTGACCTCAAGGAAGTGGTAGATTGGTTTAAAGCTGAGGGTCATGGTAGAAAATCCCAAAACTACACTTTGAAGCATCTCATTTGGAATGGCATTCTGGTTTTCCTCCTAGCTACTGCAGTTCTCACATGGTTTTCCAATGACTATGGTGATGTCAGTTTGAAAGATTTATTTTGAAAATTATTTTATAGAGAACAAGAAATTTCCACAGATAGCACAGGACTGTTACTTCATAAGCAGATTCTAGAATGCACATCCTCTTTCAATCAAGTGGCCAAATTTATGACTCTACAAGAACTGCTCAAGAATAGCCTTTTATAGATTAAATTCTGTCTAGTGTTCAATTATCCCTCCTAACTCAGAATGATGTCTGATAGAAGAAAGGAATGAAAGACGAGTTTGAAATTTTGTTTTGTTTTGTATTGTTTTCATTACTTTTTTTGAAGCTATGACTTAGGGGAAATAGTCATTTCAAAATTTGTGTATGGGAGCAGCTTTTCCTTGAATTTCTCTCAGAGCAATTGTGTTTTTTTTCTCTCATGGCATATTCCAGTACCAGATAATACATTTTATTTAAAATGAACTAAAAACATGAACAGGCATCATATTAGGTCTGCAAGTGACTAAACACTTATAAGAATGACTTAAAATAATATTAATAATTTTTAGTAAGATTTCAGGTTTCTCACCTTTCTAAAGAGATGGTAGGCACTGATAGAATCATAGAGTTGAGAGAAATCTTAGATGTCATTTAGTACACCTTCATCTACCCAGTTCAGGAATACCCTCTACATTATGCCTAATAGTGCCAACATGCTATGCTTAAACAGCTCCTTTGATGATAAATTCTGTATCTGATACCATATCTGAACATTTCTACTCATAAAAAAATTCCTATATCCAACTAAAATATGTCTCTATAATTTCCACCTATTGGTCTTACAAGGCCTCAAGTTCTTCTTGTTTGTTATCTAATAGCTTCTAATATGTCCTCAAGGTCAACATTTTTAGAACTTAATGGACTATTTTCCCCTACCAGTCTGTAAACCCCTTGAGATTAGAAACTTTTGTGCCTTACTTACCTATGTATGCCTCCCAGTGCCTTATACTTAGAAGGTAATAGTTATTTCTTAAGTGAAATTGAGAGCCTGTAGAACAATTTTTTAATCTGATCGATGGTGATCCATCTTTGTTTTCTGAGGTAGTTATATTTGATTTTTAGAGACAACCAAAAATCATTCCAAGCCAGAGTTTGTAAAGACAGCAGAAGATCAAGGTATGGAGTTTTCTTTTTGATCAAAACTGCATAACTCCAATGACTAATTTTGTCATATAGTTATAAACTGATTCTAGAGACAACCACTAAAAGAGAAATCCAAACATGTGTTAAGCACTAGAATCATTGCTAGAGTGGGTGTAGCCTACCATAAGGATAACTTTGAGGACAACCCTTATGCAAAAGTATATTCTGGACTGTTAATTAAAAAGAAGTCCTATTGCTTTATAATCCCATCTCCTATAGATCTTAAGTTTTTAAATGCAATGCTCAAGAATTTATTTCCTTTTAGGTATTTTGCCTATAACAGAGCAGTGGCTACCAGATAAATAGAGATATCATAGAGATGATCTTGTTGTCTGCTGTTTCCGCTAGAGGGATCACTGACTAAGAGAAAGATTCCATGTTTTTCTACTCCCCTTCCCTTTAAAAAAAAAATGAGAAATAAAACTTTTCTATTCAATTATTAGACAAGAAAATAGTGTTAGAGCACACTTTTAAAGAAATACTTATCTTGAAGTTGGGAAACTTCAATGCAAGTCCCAAGTTTTGACTTCACTTCCTCCATCTCTGCCTTAGTTTCCTCATGAGTAAAAATAAAGATCGGCTATTCTCAAACTGTGATCTGGGGAGCCATAGATGTTCCTGAGTTCCTTTCAGGGGAGTCATCCAGGTCAAATCTATTTTCACATTAATACTAAAATGTTTTAATTTCCAATAAGGTAAATATTGATAGATAAAACCCACATAAACAAAAGGTCTCTGGGATTTACAGTATAAAGGGGTCCTGAGACCAAAAAGTTACTACTGGACTAAATGATCTCTAAAGTCTCTTACACCTCTAATGTGACTTATCTAAGGCCACACTTTAAATAAATAGCTGACATTTCTATAATACTTTAAGATTTGCAAAGTGCTTTATATACATTATCTCATTTGGTCAATGGACATTAAAGCACCTAATATGTACAAAGTACTATCCTAAATACTGAAATTCAAAGACGAAAACAAAACAATCCTTACCTTCAAGGAACTTATATTCCATGGGTCAGTCAGTCAACAAATATTGCAGTCAGTCAGCATTTATTAAGGGCCTAATATGTGCCACGCTCTGTGCTAAGTGCTGGGAATATTTAAAAAAAAAAAAAGGCAAACCAGCCCCTACTCTCAAGGAATCCACAGTCTGAGGGGGAGAAAACAAGCAAACAGCCATAACTAAACAAAGTATATACAGGATAATTTGGAGATGGGTTGTATTCTGTATTCTTTAGAGGGAACATAAAATAGGTGGGATCACAGACTTCTAGGCAGATGTTCTTTCCATGACACCACACTATTTTTATATATAATACCTTATCTTAGAAATAATGGTTGTTCCCAACAAATGACACTTTTTATAAACTGGTTTAATTACAAAAATTCCCTAGAACCACTTTTTTATAAAAAACAAAGCAATTTTAAATAGCAATTTTAAGGGAAAAAAATAAGCAGAATTAAGAGACCTAAAGTTATCCCATTGTACTCTCTTGTTGAATGCTTTCTGCCAGGTCCCTTCTGGCCCTGATAATTCATTCCATCAGACACCTTGATTTTTTTTTTTTTTGCCTAGCTATAGGGAGGAAAATAGCATCAAAAGGAATGGGTACGCCCTGTAATGCCAACAGTGATACTTGTGTTAGTGACAAGAGAAGATTGGGAAGTGACCTTGCTCAGAAGAGTCCAGCAGTCATGTTCATGCCCCTGGGGACCTAGAATGGAAGTCAGTATTCCCACTCTGGATTTATTTCCTTCATTGCAGTTGGCCTCCTTTACATAGTGAGAAAAGGGAAGAAGGGAATTTTCCAAACAAGCAACTACTGAGCACTCACATATGCCCATTATACTTTGGGATGTGGAGGAGATCAAGATACAAGACAAGATCCACATCCTTGAGCAGGTTATAATCTGACTGAAGAGATAAGATGTGTATATATTCAAATGGTCGTCACAAGTTTTGTTCTAAATGATTTACTTTAAGTTCTTTCAGAAAGCAGCAATCTTCAGCTGTAGTTAGTACTTAAGAGGAAGTATCACCATCACAATTTTGCCCAGCTCAATAATGGAAAAGACCCATTTCAAAGTATTTGGAGGTATAAAAGAAACATTCTAGTCCAACTCCCTGTGATTCCAGTCGGGGTGTGTTTTGGGTACCGAAGGCTGCTTTTCACAAAATCTTTCTCTCTTCTGCTACCATCCAGGGAAACCTTGGGTTCTTCAGTATCTGGCTTCTATTCCTCCTCCAAGGTTTAGGTCCTTTAGCACCTCTATAAGCATTCAGGCTAACAACAGCAATAACCCAGAGCATATTTTATTTAAAAAGCAAAAAAGCCTTATGCCTCAGGCCACACACAAGAAAATTCTCCCTTCCCATAAGGAGCTATATAGTTCTAACTTATAGTACTACCTTTTGTGATTTGGGGTTCCCAGAAAGTTGACTTCTCTTCTGCTGGGACCTGTATGCTCAGGTTGAGTGAGTACCACCAAAGGGAAAGGTCCAAATTTTCTCTCCGCCATTTCTTGACTCTGAACCTCATTCAGTCCTCAGTTAAGCCCCTTCTGTTTCTCAGTTCTGTGGTTCTCTGCCACACCAATTTTTCCCACTTTGGTGCTCCAATGCTTTTCTGTCAGCATTAACTAGCATGGACCTCTTCGGAGACTGGGCAGGCTTTTCTCCTGATCTGTATGAGACTTGTCATGTCCATCAATTCCTACCCCTCTAATTGTCAGGCCAAAATTAGCACAAGCAGCAGAGAATTGATCTGTACTCTGTTGCATATCACTCTCAAGGTCTCTCTGAAGAACTCTGGTATTGATTGTGAGACATGGGAGAAACTGGCACAGGATAGTCCAGCATGGCATGCCCTCATCAAAGAAGGTGCTGTGTTCTATGAGCAAAGCAGAATTGCAGCAGCTCAAAAGAAATGTGAGATGCACAAGTTTAGAGACATCTCCATCCCAGACATTGAAGCATACTTTTTGTACCTGACCTGTGGTAGAGCCTTTCAAGCTTGTATAGGTCAAATAAACCATTGTCATATACACTGTACTTTGACCCTGACATCATGATGTCATTTTGGTCATGAAGTATGAAGGACAGCAACAACCTCTCTAAGAAGTCAGTCACAGGGGCAGGTAGGTGGCACAGTGAATAGAGCACCGGCCCTGGAGTCAGGAGGACCTGAGTTCAAATCAGGCCTCAGACACTTGACACACTTACTAGCCGTGTGACTGTGGGCAAGTCACTTAATCCCAATTGCCCTCCAAAAAGCAAAAAAAAAAAAAAGTCACATGGATGCATGAGTTCTAAGTCAAAAAGCATTAAGTGCTTACTATGTTCCAGGAACTGTCCCACATGCTGCTTTGTTATTCAGTCAATTCAGCTGGGTCTGACTCTTTATAACCCCATTTCAGGTGTTCTTGGCAAAGACACTGAAGTGATCTGTGAAGTGGTGCAAAGAACTGCATAAACCAAAAACTGTCCCCATCCTCAAGGATCTCACATTCTAGGAGATAATGTTGATAACTAGGTACATACAAGATACCGTGTTTCCCCGATAATGAGACCTATCCCGAAAATAAGCCCTCCCCTTACTGTGTAAGATTCCTCTAAAATAAGCCCTATTGAGATTGCTACTGTAGTGAAGGTGATCCCCTGCGCTATACGCTACATTACAGTAGCCTCTGTATGCACCGCCCCC
>NW_027187359.1:22593921-22600194 GCF_028583685.1 Petaurus breviceps papuanus | reverse complement strand
GCTGCAGCAGTGAGCGCGTCATCCTGTTCTTCCCCAGTGATTTGCTTGCTGGCACCATTGAGAGCAGTGCCGCAGAGGAGAGCTGAGGCAGGACAACATAAGCCCTCCCCTGAAAATAAGCCCTCTGGTGTTTTTCTTTCCAAAAAAATATAATAAGACAGTGTCTTATTATCGGGGAAACACGGTACATTGAGAGAAGATGGAAAGCAACCTCAGAGGGGAAGGCCTCCTGCAGAAGGTGGGAGTTGAGCCAAATCTTAAAAGAAACTGAGATTTAGGTGACTGGCAGATTCCTCTCTAACCTCCCTCTGCTTCTAGGACCATAAAACATTATTCCCAGTCTATGCCACTTGTGTCCCACATGGTACCTTGAACAGAAACAATTCCCATATTGCATGTGTGACTCCATTGAACAAGGGTGTGGGGACACAACTTAATTTGGTGCAGTGGAAATAGTAGAGGATTTGAAATTAGAAACCCTGGGTTTGAATCTTGGTTCTGCCACTTACTGACTATGTCACCTTTGACACATCTCTTGGCATCTTCATCTATAAAATGAGAGGATTAATCAAGATGACCTCTAAGATGCTGTCTAGCTTTAAGTCTATAATCCCATGGTTTCTCCAACTATTTGATGCATAACCACTACACTCCTCAGGTTACAAATGAAACAACTAAGGCCCAGAAGAGTAAAGTTACTGTAATGGCAAGCAAGGAAATAGTTAACACCCTTGTTTCAGCTATTTAATTAACACAGAAGTAGTTAATCCCTTGTTTCAGTTCATGATTTTATCAAGTGTTAAGATGCAGAACTTCTGAATCTCACAACTTGTGAACCCTAGAATTTGTGAACTTCTGTTGCTGATGCAACAGGAAGGGGAGGAGCTGATGATCACATGTAAGGAGAGGCCCAGGTTGGAGAGAGAGCAGAATTGAGAACAGAACTTGTGGTGGCAGAACTGAGAACTAAGAAGAGAGAAGAACTGAGAACTAAGCAGAACTGAGAAAAGATTAAGAAGAACTGAGAAGGGAGCTCTTGTGGTGAAGGAGAAAGCTTGTGGTATCCCGGCACTCTATGTTTGTCTGTTCTGTCTGTGTTGAAGATGTTTGTTTGTGATGCTTTCTACAGAAGCCCTGGGACTTTACTGGAAGCCCTGAAAGAGGATTTTCCAGTTGTCTGTTTATAGAAGTCCTGGAGGAGGGTTTTGGAGTTCCTGGGACCGTACTGATGATTTGTATTAACTTCTCAGACCTTGTTTGTGGGTCTGTGCTTTGACCTTTGTACTTTGTTTCCATTAAGGAAGGAGACAAGCCTCCTTAAGGATGATTGAATTAAGGACTTACTAAATTATTGTACTTTGTTTAAAGCTATATGGCCACTTTGGTGAAAACTGTGGCCATTTTACTGATAAGTTGTTATATCATAACATTGTGAATGCTGTACTTTGATTTCTGTGAATGTTTTGCCTTAATTTACTCCTGAATAGAGAGTTCACTATTATCATGTAATAAGAACCTTGAAGCTATTCACAGCAGCAGCACTCTGGAAAGCTTTATAGTTACTTTTCCAGATTCACAGAGTTAATAAGTAATAGAGCCAAAATTCAAACTCAAATCCTGTGATCCAAAATGCATTGCTTTTCCCATCACACTATTAAATAAAAGGTGTCGGGGCGGCCAGGTAGCACAGCAAGTAAGAGCACCGGCTCCAATGTTGGGATGACCTGGGGATCAAATCTGGGCTCAGACACTTAGCACCCACCTAGAAACACCTGGCCGTGTAACCTTGAGCAAGTTACTTAACCCCAATTGCTTTTAAAAAATAAATAAATAAAAGGTATATACAGTTTCTGGTAACTGGCCCAGAGTACACAGAAGTTCCTATTTCCAATTAGTGCATCATGGTAAGCCCTGTTCTAAGGTGTGTTTATCAGTTGTTTCAAATTTGCATACCAAATATTCGAACAGCACATTGTAAAATGTATCCTTTCACACCCCCATTTAATCCTCACAACAGTCTTGTATGGCTCAAAGTTGTCTCATATGTAAAATGGGGAAAATAAGATTTAGGGAGGGAAGTGACTTGTCCAAGATCACACAGTACTTAGAAAAATAGAAGTTTAAAATAGTTCTCCAAGATTGAAGGAGAAAACGATTTTTAGATGTGTGTCTTCTTATAGGAATAGTTCCAGTTATCCCACAAAAGGACTTTAATCTATATGGCATTTCCCCCTTCTATCCCCATTTCTTCTCTTCTCTAATTGATTCACTTGAAGTTTTTCACAACATTTTTTTTTTTAAGCAATCAGGGTTAAGTAACTTGCTCAAGGTTAAATGGCCAGTTATTTCTGGCTGTGGTACTAAGCATCTGAGCCCAGATTTGATCCCCAGGTTATCCTGACACTGGAGTTGGTGCTTTTACTCGCTGAGCCACCTGGCCGCCCCTTTCACAACATTTTTTGACAGGCTGTTGAAGTCCTCTGTGTCCCAACTCTCCTTTCTGTACCACCACTGTTTAGCTAGCAAATATAAGTACCATCTGTGACCTTTTTTTAAAGCGTTCTCTGTAACAGCACTGAAAGCCAATCAAGGAATTGGGGAAGTAGAAGACATTATCCTTTCTCCACTTCAGATTGGTTTCATAGTCAATCCTGGGGGGGTTTAGGACCCCAGGAGTAGAGGTCACAAGATTTTCTTTGCTGTCCTAATCTTGGCTTAATGTTCACAGACAAGTGAACTAAATCATCTAAACTTGATCCATCAAAATCCAGAATGTTTTACATTTCAGTCTTCTGTGAGTTTCCTCTTTGACAAATTCTCCTTTCTGGGTTTTCTTTACTCTTTTGGTTCTCCCCCTACCTAGCTGCTTAGTCTTAGACCTGCTTAGTCTCCTTTGCTGACTTTTCATCCATGTCATATTCACTAAGAGCAAGGCTGTCTCTTAAGTTCTCCTCTTTTCTCTCTGTAGTGAGACCCACCTGTGGTTAGGAGCTGTCATTCTGTGTGACTTGAAGGAAGGCAGTAAGATATCTCTAGCCTCTTCTCCCCTTACCCTTCTCCAAGGAAGAGTTACATTCCTGCTAGGAGGGGAAGCAGGAGGTTGAGGCAAGAGGCTACTATGCTCTCCTGTTGGGGCAGAGTGTTACTGGGCTAAAAGCATATCTACCTTTTCCCTTAAGTTTTGATCATCAAAGGGGTTATGATCATGTGTGAGTTAACTTTGGATCACTGTCATTTGGGGGCAAGGGAGACCCCAAGCTCTATATCCAAGGCTCAATCTCTTTCTTACCAATGAACACATAGCAAAGAGCAAAGAAGCCCATTTAGCCAAAGCATAGCAAAACGGAAATCAGAGAAAGTATACATAAGAGAATACATACTAAACAATAAAGGGTAAAGGAGCTCTCCCATTGGGATCAAGGTAACTCAGCTCAACCAAGAGAGAGAATATTAGATCTCACTTAAGGGGGAATTCTCCAAAGTCTCGAGAGTAGCAAGATGAGAATAGGGACATAATGTAGACTGCCAGCTCCTTTCATGTCTTCCCAAAGTCTTTCTCTTCATCAACCTGAAGTGGAGTTGGCCTCTTCCATCTTGTTTCTCAATGCTAAGAGCCAGGAACACCCAAAGCCGCTCAACATCATGAAGAAGAATGGAAGCTTGGTGAGTCCCCAAAGAGGATTCTAAGGTGATTGGTGAAAGCTGGAGGGCTCAACTCCTCCTAGCCCCTCCCATAAGGAAAGGCATTCATCTCCACCAATAAAGAGAGTCCCAAAGCAATAGGCCTTCGGACAAGGGTCATATCACTTGATAATCTCAATAAATAAAATTATCACTTCTCTACATACCTCTGCCTCTCTGAGGCAGCTGGGTGACATAGAAGATTGAGGGCTGGGCCTGGAAGCAAGAAGTCCTGAGTTCATGTGATATAAGATACTGTGTGACCTTGGGCCAGTCACTTAACCTCAGGGTCTACCTCAGTTTCCTCTACTGTAAAATGGAGATAATAACAGCACCTACTTCACAAGATATTGGCAAAGCACTTAGAACAATGCCTAAAACAGAGTAGGTGTGATATAAAAGCATATTCTCTCCTTCCCTCCCTCATACTGAATATTCCCAGATCTATATATCCAGCCCTGGTCTCTTTCCTGAGCTCTGGTTTCCCATCGCCAAATGCATATTAAACATTTTTACCTGGATATCCTATAGATATTTCAAACTCAACATGTCCAAAATAGAACTGATCTCTCACTAACCCAATCTATCCAATCAGTTACCAAATCTTATTTACCTTTCTGCTATATCTTAGATGATACAACTGGGTGGCACAGTGGATTGAGTACAGGAAGACTCATCTTCATGAATTCAAATCTGGCCTCAAATACTTATTGTGACCCTGGGCAAGTCACTTAATCCTATTTGCCTCAGTTTTCACATCTGTAAAATGAGCTGGAAAGAGAAATGGCAAACCACTCCAGTATCTTTGCCAAGAAAACCCTCAATGGGGTCACGAAGTCAGACTCAGCTGAAAAATCACTAAACAACATTATCTTAGATACATCACCTCCTCTCTATTCACATAGTCACCACCCTACTTCAAGCCCTCATCACTTCTCACCTGGACTATTTCTATAGCCTTCTAATTGGACTTCCCACCTCAAGTCTCTCCTCACTCCAACCCATCTTCTACTCAGATGCCAAAGTGATTTTCTTAAGGCACAGGCCTGACTATATTACCTCTCTACTCAATAAACTCCAATGGCTCCCTGTTGCCTCAAGGATCAAATATAAACTCCTCCATTAAGTACTTAAAACTCTTTACAACCCAGCCCTTTCCCATCTTTACAGTCTCAATACATATTACTCATTTTCCCATATTCTATGATCTCCACAATCTAAGCACACCAGTCTACTTGCTGTTCCTCACACGTTTTGTCTTTTGTCTCCATGCATTTGCATGAACAGACCCCCATCCCTGGAATGCTCTCCCTCCCAATTTGTGTCTGTCTCAATCCCCAGCTTCCTTCAAGCGTCAGCTCAAGTGCTATGTCTTCCAGAAGGCCTTTCCTGTTTCCACCACCACCACCACCCCCGATAGTGACTTTTCCTCTTCAGATATCTCCCATATTCTGTAATTATAATTTTATATGCTGATATACATATATGTTGTCTTCCCCATTAGAATGTTAGCTCCTTGAGAGCAGAGACCATTTTTGTTCTCTTTGTATCCCTAATGCTTATATTCCTGGCACATAATAAACACTAAAGAAATGTTCAATTCTATGTTATCAGTATATGTTAGTCCCTTGCCACAATAAGAT
Source organism: Petaurus breviceps papuanus (assembly GCF_028583685.1). NCBI lineage: Eukaryota > Metazoa > Chordata > Mammalia > Diprotodontia > Petauridae > Petaurus > Petaurus breviceps. The sequence goes on along the minus strand of NW_027187359.1, from coordinate 22,594,870 downwards.
GGCTTTCCTGAATATTTATGACTGAAGAACACTGGAGGAGCTCACTATTTAAAGGCAAAGAAACCATTGCTAAAGTGAATAACCATCTTCTAGCTTTATGCTTTGTACATCTTGGGTTTTCATACATTATTTTCCTATAGTAGAGTAGCCCTATAGTAACAAGCTATGAATACTGCATGGGATATTAGAGGTTTTTAAGAAAATGACCATTCCCATTTCCCTCTTGAAATCTTTCACCTTTAGTTTCATTCTCTCTCAAAATAAAACTAAGTATCAGAAAAACCTAGATCGGTATTAATCATCACACCAAACTTTTCTTAAAATACAATTGAGCAATTTAATCCATCACAGCATTAATATCAGCCCACTGTCAGGGAGATATCCACATATTCTTTGCTATATACACATAGGCATGTAATATTTATATAAAAATAAATTAAGCTTTAATAATAGAACATGCAAGTTTACAAATGCAGCAGTTCAAAGTCTAAAGAAAAGCAGGCACAACAGGATTTCTCTTCAAAATCCTAGACAGGTTTCTGGGAGCTGAAAATAAGGCAGTAGTAGAATCTAGAAAATGGGGCATAATCTCTAAAAGAACTGCTTCTAAACGAAGCAGTCTTGAGCCAAATCTCAATTGATCATCTAACAAATGTTTGCATGTTCAAATTCCTCAGAAATTCTGTCTGTTCTAAATCTAATTATCCATTCCTGTTGATCAAAACATGATTTCAGGGATCTCAAGATAGATATGAAGTAAAAATGAAAGCACTTCTATTTTATGGTTTAAGACTAAGCTCCTTTAGATGCCATTTGAACACTGCCTCTCTCCATGCCAGAAGGAATTTTTGTGCAAGGGATTTAATTTGATTTGTCTGAGTCCTTTATAACTGCCACAGGGTTGTGTGTGTGTGTGTGTGTGTGTGTGTGTGTGTGTGTGTGTGTGTGT
>NW_027187359.1:22502115-22593911 GCF_028583685.1 Petaurus breviceps papuanus | reverse complement strand
TGTGTGTGTGTGTGTGTGTGTGTGTGTGTGTGTGTGTGTGTGTGTGTGTGTGTACGTACACGGTGATCTTTCCAGGGGTCTGATACTTGAGCCATTCCCTCAACTATGGCAATAAAGCAAATTGCAAATTATTAGCATTCATCAGAAACAAAAACCTATCTGGATAATACAAAATCATTGATTTGGAGTGGTTTTATCCTTACATTTTAATAAAGAGGCAAGGCTAGCTCTGAAAAAATATTCTGAGTCCCAGCTACCTTCTTCCAGATAAAAATAGCCACATTATTTACTAATAACTTAATGTGAATAAAATAATGTGTTACCTTTCCAGGTAGATTTTTTTAAATGAATCACAAAAATAAGGACCCAAAGGAATAAATATCTAATGGTGGAATGTGGGGCGGCTGAGCCTTACTGGTGCCCTTCAAAAACTGAACACCATAAAAACATGCCAATCATGTTTGTGTATGTGTTTATTGGTTCTGAAATTCATAAAACTTCAAAATAATAGTGAAGCCATACTGAAAACATCTCTGACTGGGCTAGGACTGAACAGTATTCAGACTTATGTGAAGGACTAGATTAAGGGGAGCTTGGGTGCTGTCCTGGGAGAAGGGTTTGGTGAGGGTTTGAAGAAGGGAGAAGGGAGTTTGGTTTGATTCAAAAGTCAATTCCTAAGCCTTCTTATTAATTTCCAGTCTGGGGAAAAAAAAAAAAAGTGATATCACCAACCAAGGAGCAATTAAGCGGAGAGGAAAATGTAACAAGGGAAGGAAAAGGCAAGATTTGACACAGATAATAGGGAGTTGGAAGCAGTTCCTGAATGATACTTCATAGCAACATTTGGGCCAGGGCTATCCTTTCAGGTGATTTGTGAAAGATTTTTGGACCATATGAAATATTCTTTGCTCAGTAACCTACAGAATTAAATATATTTACTTCATTAACCACCCTCCCCCACCCCAGTGAATATTCAACAAGTAATCAAGACACATAACTCCATGCAAATTGGCTTGCACTGGATAAATCTGAAAGTTCACAGTTTTAGAAAAAAAATGGGTTACAGATCTTTAAAAGAAGCACTGAAGGAGAGGGGCTGTTTCAGCAGTTGTTTTGTGTAACAGTTTTACCACTTACAGAGCTGTGGTTAAAGGAAGCTGTTCTGCCCTCGCTGCATCCCCAATCCCACACAAATATGACTAACAGTTATACCTGTGTTCTCATTGCTGTGTTCCTCCTTCTCAGACCCATTTCATGACAATTCTTGGCAGCAGTGAAATGGGCTGGGCAATTTAAAAAAAAACAACTTTTCTTCTAAGTCTGTGCTCAGTTTCACTCTGAATGACAACTTACCAATAAGTCCTGACCATAAGAATTCCCAAACATCGTTCTTCTTAAAATATCGTATTACAAATTATCATTTGCAAAGTTTAAGAGGAAGTATTCAAAAGGCACCAGTGTAAGACTGAGAGGCAGCGCTGTATAAGGTATAAAGGACAAGCCCTGGAGATAGGAAGACCTGCATTCAGGTCCTGCCTCTCACATAGACTGGCTGTGTAATCCTGGACAATTCCAAGTCCTATAGCAACTCTCTAACACTATAAATTTCAGAGAAGTTGATGACTTGCATTAGTGAAGGGAGATTTCCACACCAGAGAGTTCACTATGCCAATAAAATCACAATAAAAAATAAGGTTAAACATTGGTCAACAGAGTATGAATCAAATATATACATTTTGAAATCCCAAACAATATTAAAAGAGCTTAATCATGAATTTCTCTCAGTACAAAAATCTGTGGTGACTATGGACCAAACTTTTCCAATCTGAATTTTATAAGGAAGCACTTCTTTAAGGTTTCTGTGTTTGTGCCTCTTCTGTCTTCTCACCTTCCTCATGTTACTCAACAAATGTTCAAAAAGTTTGGTAAGGAATGCTCTTAAGAAATAACCATCTCCTTACTAATTATCCCTTGAAACAAGAAAAAGAACCAGAAAATTATCAGATTGAAGACTTAAGCAGTGATTTGGCCTCTTATGTAAGAAAGAGCCCACATTAGACCACTGCCTTCAAGCAAGGACAAAGATCTACAACACACTGTATTCTACAGCTCAGCTGGCCTTGTTCCATCACCAGCCATGTTCTTGGCCTTGAAGTTTGGAGGGCTATAAAACTGACACACAAATAACTTGAGAACCATGCTTTCCTGGAGGCCTAAGCCTTAAAGGGAAGCATTAATTTGTTTGATCTTGTCAGTCAACAATCACTTTTAAAAAGGGAGAGAGAGACTTCAAAACTTCCCTGACAGTTTAGATTGTCAGAAGGCTAGTCCCTGTAATATCAAAAGCATGTAAGACTTGTATTCACACGTAAAGTGATTCAATAAATCAATTATCCTAAGCTGCCATGTTAAATGTCTATTGACATATGGATAAGGGCACTTTGACTAACAGAAGTAGCAGCTGTTGCAAGAAGGGTGAGGCAAGGCTGAGACCCCTGACAATGTGAAACAAGAGGGAAAACTTTCTTCCCAATTCCTCACAGAAGTGGACATACACGAGGCAAGGAAAAATGGCGTTTCTTTTCATATAAAAATCCTCAACCTCTAGCAAGTTAGCCACAGAATGATTCTTGCTCATCTACCACCAAAGTCATCAATTATGTGGTTAAAAGAAAATCGAGGTGTTTTGGCAGAGAAGCTATCCTTGCTCGGCAAATACAGAAGGCTAACTTATGGAGCTTTTGCTTGCCTTTATTCAGGGAGGACTGTGGTACTGGACACAGAAAACAAGCCAGGTATCTTATGTATAATTTATACAGAATATAAGTTAAAAAAAAGATATCAAATGGAGGAGAGAGGACAGAAAGTCACCATGGTGAATCCTGCTTGGTTCTTCTTAAGAAAATTCATCCTGATGACAAACAGATCTTCAGGCGTGATGACTTCACAGATTTGCATCTTCTGAAAATCTTAGTAAAGTACTCTCTGTTTATCTTTCTTGTACACACATACATATAATGAGTTCCCAAACTGCAGGCTTGTTCTAGGAGTAGAATTTGCTGTTACTGACCCTCTTCTCCCTTAATCTTAAAAAAAAAAAAAGCCAAAGTCAGTAATTTGACTTTAAAAATCTATGTAGTGAGGCAACAGACACAAAATGAATTCAATATTCATCCACCAAATAGGAAGTCAAATATGACAATAGTTCATTACAGTCTAATTTTCCCTCTGGAAATGATGTTCATACTTGTTAAAGTTGTGAACAAAAGGTGTTTCTGGAAGTTTGTTTCTAAGGGACAGATGAGCTGAAACCAGGGGCAGAGATGAAAGGACTCCCAGAAAAGCCTGTGAAGAGAGAAGTATAAGCACTTCCCCTTGCCTTCAAGGGCCTAGGATCCCCAGTATAACTGAATCCTTCAAGCTGGTAGTGGGAGGTCAGTGTTGCCTTACCTCCGGTTGCACTTTTCCTGATAAAGCTGCAACTGATTTTCATTGACATTGAATTCATTCACCAGGGCATCTCTGTTAGCATTACGTAAATTCTGATGAGTGTCATACAGGAAGAGTTGGTTATTCAGCTCCTCTTGCCGCCTTCGAAGCTGGCGACAGGAAGAATAGAGTTCTTCTTCACTTTCCTGAAAAGTAAGGTGAAGACCAGCAGACAATGAAGATGAAGGCTCACGGTCATCTACGGAATACCAAAACTGGAAGGGATCTTAGAACTCACTTGGTCCCACCCCTTCATTTTAAAGAGAAGGAAGCTAGGGCTCGGAAAGGAAAAGCTTATTTGCCCAAGATAACCCAACTATATAGTAGCATAGCCAGATCTAGAATCAAAGTCTTCCTCACTCGCAGACCAGGGTTATTTCCAATTTAAGACCACTGAGGGTCTATTTCTGACCTCTACTTTCTAATCAAAAAGGCCGACAAGGGTACTGAATCATTTTATAAAATACATTTTATAAAAAACTTCACGGATTCAAATGATTTGGGGACCCAGGCAATATGAATTAATGACAAGGCTAAATTGCTGGTGTTTTTCAAACAACCATAATTTATGTGCAATGACTTGGAAAAGGGCTAATCAGGTTTCTGTTTTTTAGTACATTGCTGAAATGGTCCATTATAATATAGTTAATTCTCATTATGTAAATCATGGGTAATTAAGAGCTTATAAAGTACTTTAAAGATATTTTCTCTTGTTAGCAGTTTAAACATCATCAGGTTATCATATAATTAATTTGTTTAAGAAATGTTTCTTTATAGGTACTACACAAAGGTAAACTTGAGCCCAGCCACTGTGCAGGCTATTATTAATCCCAAGTCAAAAGTGTCTGAATAAATGAGGTACGAGATAAAGACACATGAACCCTGGTAAAATATTCTCCCTTAACTCCCAAGAAACTAAAGATTGGGCCCTTTCAGCAATTTACCTGTCAAAAGGGCTAGAAAACACAGCCATACTGTATTATTATATTTGATCAGCTTGATAAATGCCCCTTCTTAAGCACCCATCATCCCAACTAGGTGACATGGACAGAGGAATTAAAACCAGTGAGGCATACTGCACAAGACAGAAATGTAATACAATTTATTTGGTACTAGGCCACCAGATGACTCAGTGGATAGAGCACTGAACCTGGAAGACTGGGAAACCTGAATTCAAACCCCATCTCAGACATTTAGGTCACATCACTTAACCTCTGTCTTCCTCAAGTTTCCTTATCCGCAAAATAGGGATGATAATGGCACTTGTCTTTTGGGTTTGTTGTGGGAATGAAATGTGTTACTTGTAAAAAAAAAATACTTGGCCAATCTTAAAGGATTACATAAATGCTAGTAGTTTATTATTATTATTATCACTCTTATATAATCTTAAAACACAAGACCCTAAGAGAAAGCAGTGGTGTTTATTCCACACTACTCAGGACTAGAAATGTATAGGAGAACAATCTCAATCTTTTACATTATAAGTAAAATGCAGAAAGCGGGGGAAAACCATATTTGGGACAGCAAAGAAGAGAGAAGAAAATGAAGACTCTTTGTCCTTCAGTGTTGCAGAAAGAGTTCATTCTAAGAGTGACTGAGGGCATTCACTCTAAGAACCAGGGGTACCCTAGATAATGAAATGTCATGGAGGCAGCATGATGTAACCAAACCCCTGACTTGTAGTCCAGAAACCTGCATTCAAATCCTGCCTCTGACATTTGCTATGTGGCCAGTGGAAAGTAATTTAAGCTCTATGAGCTTCAGCTTCCTTATCCTTAATACCTATACTATTTACCTCATAGGTTTATCATGAGAACCAAAGGACTTAATGTGTGTTTAGCATTTAAACCTTAAAGTATACTATGTGAGCTGTCATTGTTATTATGAAACCATAATTTTTGTGAACATATAGTTGTATTTGTTATTAAGGTCTTTAAGCCCCTTGGAATAGGCATCAGAAGACACAGGATCTTATTCTGGCACTCCTACCACGTAGTTATGTGACTGTGGGCAAGTCACTGCAACCTCTCACACTTGAGTTCCTTCATCTATAAAATGATGGATCAGACAAGCTGATCTCTAAGACCCATTCTGGCTCTACCGATCTATTTCAAATTACATCTCTTCAAATATCTTAAGACAGTTATCATCTCTCTTCTGCAGATTAAACAACCCCATTTCCTTTAACTTTCTTTATAAGATATGGATTTCAGTCCCCTCTACCTCCTGGTGTACTATGGAGACAAGGCTAGGGTGAAGGCTTTTGTTGGGTGGCACAATGCATCAGTTAATGCCAAATCCACATCTGTCTGTATATGAATATTAAGTCTGCTCAGTTATTTGATTACTCAGCATATATAACCTGAATTCAATCAACTTTTGTTCATTATAAAAAATAAGTTTTTTAAAACATTAATATTATATCAACTATTAATTGTGAGTGTGAGGATTATTCTGGGATTGTTCTAGCTAATCAATGTCTTTATTAAAAGATACTGCCCAGATCTGAATACACAGAAGACAGAAAGAAAAGATACCTCCTTTGATGCAGGTACTATGCCCTTACTTAATGTACTATGTTTGGGGGAGGCCAGGTAGCACAGTGAGTAAGAGCACCAGCCCCAGTGTCGGGATGACCTGGGGATCGAATCTGGGCTCAGATATTTTAGCACCACACCCAGAAATAACTGGCCGTGTAACCTTGATTTAGTTATTTAACCCCAGTTGCTTTAAAAAAAAAAAAGGTACTATGTTTGATCCAAGTTTCTGTGCCCTAGATTAAGAACATATTAGCAAGTCTTTAGCAACCACACTAACCCAACCAAGTCAATACTGCACTTAGTAACACCATCCAAGGTTCTTAGCTTCCCTCATCAAGAAGTAATCAGTTTTCTTCCAAATATTTTTGTCTTTTCTGCCATCTACAGTACTCAATGGACACTTAAAGCCTGCACAATGTGACTCCAGCCTACTTTTCCAGGTTTATTATACATTATTCTTACCAACTCTATATCCCAGCCCAATTGGCCTCCTTGCTGTTCCCTCTACATAATATTACATCTGTCATCTCTCTGCCTTTATACAGGCTTTCCCCATTCCTGGAATGCATTCATTCCTTACCGTTGCCTTTTGGAATCCCTCACTTCCTTCAGAATTCAGACCAAGTGTCACCTTCTATGTGAGGATTTTTCTGATCCCCCCACCTGCCTTCTCCACCCTGAAATTACCTTGTTTTGTATTTACTTAGTACACGTTTAATATTCACTTGTATGGGACATGTTATTTCCCCTCAAGGGCACTATTTTTTGTCCTCAATGCCAAACACCATGCCTGTCATTGAGCAAGTGTTTAGGAAATGCTTGCTGACTGACTGATACCTCATTATTTAAATTGCTTAGAACTTTTCCTAGTAGTTATAATAGTCACATATAGCGAAGTCTTCATTCAATCAGCACTCAAGGCTCTTCACAATTTTGTCTAACACCTGACCTTTCAAGACATTATCTCAAAACACTCTCCTCCCATGTCCACATTCTGTTGCTCCACTCAATGTGGATAGCCCACTCTCTGCCCAACCTATACACCCTATACTTTCCTTCCTCTCAGGTTTTGCTCGTGCTGTTCCCTAAGCCTGGAATACCCCCCCCCTTCCCCTTCTTTTCCTGCTTAGCCCCACTACAAAGTTAGCAAGGGTATCTCAGCTATAATTACAGTAGAGTAACACTGAATCTGTCATTGTGAGGAATGTTCTATACAAGCTCATTTACCACATAATTGAAGCATACATCTTTAAGTACAGACTATTTTGTTTTTTAAAAACATTATTTCTAAGTGGAAATAATTCCATTACATGATCTTCTGTCTCCTTAAACAAAGAATGCTAAACATAATATAAACTTTTCCTGATGACTCATTAGGGGTCATCATTATGAATATTAGTTATTGTCTTCAGCTTATATAATAAGAGGACCTTAGTTTGATTAAGTACACAGGGCTACTGCCACCCTCATTCCTCCCTACTTCCCCCCACTAAATAGCCCTAGGCTCCAGAGATTATTCAGTTCTTGTTTCTGGTTTTGCTTTTTTTTTTTAACCTAGTCATGGTGCCTGCTCTTAGCACAGCCCCCACTCTCACCTCTCCCCTCATCTAAATTTGTTATTTCTAATCTTCTTTGGCCTGGGAAGCCAGATAACAAAGCTTGTCAGAATTCTACTTAAAGTAAAAATAAATAGGTTCTGAGTTTGGTGCATAGGCCAGGGTTTCTTCTGGCTTTCTGGTAAAGCCTTTCTGGTAAATCCCTTCTCAGAATAACACTTTTAAATGCATAAAATATTAAGGATTACAAAGAAAACCAATCATGTTGAAATAAAGCTGATCAATTGTTTTTTAAAATAAATTGCCAGGTTAAGAAGTCCTGGCATGGACTTTAACACCTCATTTAACTGCTCAAAGGCCTTTTTTTTTAAACATCCTTCTTTGTTCTTGGCTAAGTTCTAGATCAGAAGTGTTAGATCTGTGGCCTGTAAGCTTCATGTGGCACACAGTATTCTTGAGTGCAGCTTGAACCAGGTTGAAATGTAATTGGGAAATATTTAACAGAATGAATAAAAATACAATAAAACAACAGATAATATTGCATTTTTAAAACCAAGTCAATATGTGTCCCACAAAGATCTTTGTCTAGTTTAGTGGCCCCTGTTTTGAATTTGACACTAATGGTCTGGATGGTTGAGGCTGCCCATGTAATTTGCAAATATATGAGGTGTTTCTGTAATAGCTGACACATAGCACTTTACGGTTTACAAAAAGCTTGACATGTGATATCACATTATAATGTGATAAACCAGTTGATGCAGCCAGCTGAGTAAAACAGCAGGATTTAGAACTGGAAAAGATGGCAGCAATCACCTAGCTATCCAACTGCTCATCTTTAAAGACTCTTCAGTAGAATCCAAGAAGAAAGTACAATCTGTGGGCTTTTGAGTGGTTTTTTCCCCTCCTACTACCACACTCCTAGTAGAACACGCTAAGAAGGCTGCAAGAAGGAAGAAGTCCGAGGACCTGTCAGTGAACCTACACACGAAGGCATCCCGTTCTTTATTTTTTGGAGAACTAACTCTTCCTTCAGTGCTTCAAATCCCCTGAGTCAATGAAGCTGCCCAAAGGATAGTGGAGTAGAGCAAAGGGCCCAAGTCATTCTGCTCACAAGTTCTGAACCACCCACAGAGAAAGAACCAAATGGGACCATCTCTGCTTTGATGGTACTCACCAAGACAGGACGCATCTCACAGAAAACCAGAAGGGAGGCCAGTTCAATATCTTCACTGTAACCATTTTTAAGAGGAACTGATCTAAACCCTGGGATACAAGAATAAAACAAACAGAAAAGAATATGGAAGTCAAGAACCTTTGCTCCAGAGGACAAGCAAGAGCTCACACATGATTATCTCCAAGAGCTGGGCATTCAGTGCCCTCTGTGGTCACTGCAGGAGAGGCCTTCTTGCCTTTTTAAAAAATACAACAGACTCGGTTCAAATATAATTTCTACTATCATGATACTTAAAGGCTGGGGAAATGTACCTTTGTTGGTATCCTGACATAGCAGAAGGATAGGGAAATACATTAACTTAGATACTAAAAACTAAGAATTAAAAAAAAAAGTGTAATAGTTATGGAATGTCACACATTCAATTATAAAGAACAGTAGAGGTGGGGTTTTTTTCTTCTTTAACTTCCATCTACATTGCTGCTGTCAACAGGTTTAAAGAGACAGTGAAAGACCCAGCCTTTAGGCAAGACTACTATATCCCAAAGAACAAGGGAGTTTCTCTCTTATTTTTAAAGAGTCCCATGAAAGGGAATTTACAACTTTCCTAGGCAATTTATACCACAGCTGACCAAGCTTGTTGAAAATTTTCTTCTTATGTTCAAGCTAAATCTTTTCCCACTCAAATTCTGTTTTGCATAAGGTAGTGAAAAGAAACGAGAAAAACAATTCCTGGAGGTAAATTATTTCTGATCTGAGAAAAACAGAAGGGAGGGTAAAAGGAATACACTAGTACAGAAATGATGAATGGGGTAGAACTTACCAATTCTCATAACTGGGGTGTGTGAGAAGAAAAAAAAAACACGGAGGAAGGGGTAGGGGAATGGGTATCAGATGAACCTCAGTCTTATCTGAATGAACAAAGGAGGATTGAAAACACACACACACACACACACACACACACACACACAAACATATACCCCTTCTGGTGTAGAAATATATCAAATTCAAAAGGGAATGAAATGGGCATTTGAGGTGGGGGCAGGCATTAAGAGAGAGGATAATACTGGGAAGGGAAGAGTTAGAAGCAAAATGAACTTCCTAATCTTGAAGAGAGCAAAAAGAGGGGAAAAATGGAATCTAAAGGGATGTCCAACATTGTTTATTACACATTGGGGTTAAGCTAAACAAATTGTGGTATATGAATGTAGAAGAATATTATAATATTAAGAAATTATTTCAGAGATTCCTGGGTGATTTGAAATGATCCTGAGTGAAATGAGAACCAGGAGAAAAATTTTTATACATGGATAGCAGCAACACTTAAAAAGAAAAAAGTTGGGACAGTTAGGTGGTACAGTGGATAAAGTACTGGCCCTGGAGTCAGGAAGACAGAGTTCAAATCTGACCTCAGATACTTACTACTTACTTAACCTCAATTGCCTCCAAAAGAAAAAAGCTGAAAGACTTAATTCTGATCAAAGCAGTGACCAACCATGTCTCCAGAGGGCTTATGATGAAGCATGTTATCCTGACAGAGATGTGATGGGAACAAGGTGCAGAAACATACATTTTTGTTTCCCAGTGTTTAGATTTGCTTTGCTTCACTATGCTTATTGGTTACAAGGGGTTTTCTTTCTGTTTTTTTTTTCTCTTAGTTTTGAATTGGGGGAGAATAAGGAAGAGAGAAAATATTATTAATAGTGACACCAAAAAAAAAGAACCATTAAAATATTTTTTAAATGTACAGAAGAGAACAGAAGGAAATTAGAAGGAAGCATAGATAAGCAGAACAGTTCTGAAAGTAACCTGTAGCCTTTACTACATTCCTTTTTTCCCCCAAAGCAAGGAAAGAGAAATGGAGACTCACATTTTCATACAGATTCTTTTAGTGTTTTGCAGTGTATATGGAAGTACTGGGGTGAGGAGATGAGGGGAGGAACTTAAGGTCATAATAAAAATAATTTAAATTTTAAATGCTATGTAGGAAAGAGCACCAGATTTGGAGTCAGAGGAATTGGGTTCGAATCCTGGTTCTGCTACTTACTACCTGTCTCTGAACAAATCTTTTATTCTCTCTTGGCTTTAGTCTCCTCATTTTTTAAATAAGTAGCTTGGGCTAGATGATTCCTAAAGTTGCTATATAAAAGTCCAGGTCTTGTGATTCTGTATTCAAACTTATTTCCCCTGATGCTTAGAGACCAAGAATGGGTGACAACTAGGTAACTGCCATGCAAGAGAATTTTTCAAATGCTTTGAATTCCAAGTCAGTGCTTCTGTTTCTGGAAGTTGTGGGAAAGAGGGAGGGTGCTCCTGAAGCTTGGCCATGAAAGAGCTTGGACATACCCCTGGACAGAATGTGGCCCAAGTTACTCTGAAGCCCAGAGAGTGCCAGCTATTAAATGACTTTGTATATTCCATTCAAAGCAGAGGAGATGAAAAAGACCATTTTTCTAGAATTATTATCTCTAAGTAAAGTGATCCAAGTTCCTATATTAACCTTTTCTCACTGATCTTCCTCTTCAACCCTGAAATAATTTTGATGGCTTACCCCTGAATCCTCTTGAGGGTCTTGTCTTACCTTGGCCAAAAGGCCAAAATGGAAATATTCAATAATGAAAAATAATGATGGACCAACATGCATGAAATTCCCAAGAAACAACTTTTCATTAAAAATAGACTGCCTAGGCAGGGACTATTTTGCATAACTACTTCATTCCCAAGGTCCCCCTTGCCCACTGAGTCATTATACCAAAAGTGAGGAGGATGGTCTGTTTTTAGAAGAAATGAAATAAATGCAGTTGGTCGAATCTACAGTAATCCTGTGCAAAGGCATCTAGCCAATGAAAGGCACTGTCACACAAAAGAGGAATCTGCTTCTGGCACAGATGTCCTGGCAAGAAAGACTACAGTACATACTGTTGCTAAAAGGGAAATGGAAAGTGCTTCCAAAGTCAAGCCTCATTGATTTGGACTAACTGGGGAGAAGGCCAATGTGGATCAGGAAAACGTTTCAATTACAGGAATTGTTTTAAATGCCATTTTATTACTTTCAAGTACATACAGTCAGATGACTGAAGCTAACTAGGGGTTGTTGCCAAGTAGAGTTTCTTTGGGACTTACCCTACTCATGGACAGTGAAGTGATTTTTAATTAGAGTATAAATAAACCAATACTTCTTTTTTTTTGGAGGGGGGAAGGCTGGGCAATTGGGGTTAAGTGACTCACCCAAGGTCACACAGCTAGTAAATGTTAAGTGTCTGAGATCAAATTTGAACTCAGGTCCTCCTGACTCCAGGGCTGGTGCTCTATTCACTGTGCCACCTAGCTGCCCCTAAACTGATACTTCTGACATGTGGGGAAAAAAGCAAAAAGCCTAAGCATTGGCCATGAAATCTTGTTTATATTACTTTTTTTTGCTTTTTTTTTTTTTGGAGGGGGGAAAGTAGGGCAATTGGGGTTAAGTGACTTGCCCAAAGTCACACGGCTAGTTTTGTGTTAAGTGTCTGAGGCCAGATTTGAACTTGGGTCCTCCTGACTCCAGGGCCCGTGCTCTATTCACTGTGCCACCTAGCCACCCCTTCTTGTTTATATTATTAATTTGTTTGGGAAATTCTTTTCAGAGATAGTACAGTAGGAAAACCTTAGTCAAGTCTATGTCTAATTTAAGAGAAATTCCCTAAAAAGTTTGAGTTTGAATCCATGAGATTTGTTTATTTAGGAAAGAAGTTTAGACAACACTGGAGTTTTATTACATAAGAAATATATAGGAACCAGGACCCAAACCAAACCTTTGCTGTGCCGAGAGTCTCCAATAACCTTCAGAAATACGAATTCAGTCTTTGTGGAAGCAGAGCAGAAGAAGGTCAGTCTACGGTTTTTCTCTAGAGCATACAGTAGGCCAAGGGAAGGCAGTAGGATACCAAGCTCACAGAGAATTCCTATATTACATCTAAGCATAGGTTGTCTGTTGACGTAGCTTGTTGCATATGGCCCAGTTATACCAGATATTCATTCAACATTCAATAAACATTTATTACATGCCAAGGCACTGGATATAGAAGGATAAAAAAGAAGCATTCCCTGCTCTCAAGGAGATTACATTCTGTTGGGTAAATACAACATATACCCAGAACGGTAAACATAAAATGTGTGAAACGTAAATACAAAAGGAACTGAGTGAGATGGTGACAGCAGTAAAACTTGGGGGAATTATGAAAGGCTTTCTGGTACCTGAGTTGAATGCCAGAAAGACAGCAGTTTAACAAACATAAGTGAAAAAAAAAAAGGATCAAAATAGAGCTTAACTATTTATCTGCCCAGGAAGACAAAGGTGAAGTACATAAACAGTACTTTTAATTTTTTATAGTAAAACAAATCTAATCTTGATGGTTGGAACAGTCACTCAAAAAGTTCTAATGTTTCCCTCTTGCTTCTTGGATACAGTACAAACTGCACTGTTTGGCATGTACAGCCTTTCACATTCCTTCTTCTGCCAGCTTTTCCAGGCTTTACCACACATCACTCTTCCTCATGAACTCCATGCTGACCTACTGCTATCCATGATATTCATTTTCCCATCTCAATGCCTGTAAGCTGTCTTCCCTTCCTATCCTTACCCCTATACCTGGGACACACTTCCTCCTCACCTCAGCTTCTTTTGAGGAGGAACCCAAAGGAGGCCCATCTTTATCCTTCCAATTGCTAATTACCTCCCCCTTTCAATATGTTTTGCATTTCTTTATCTGTAGTCCCCTTATTCCAAGAGAATGTAAACACTTTGTGGGCTAGGACTGTTAAACTTGTCTTTAATCCCTGTACCTGGTACATTGAAAAGACTTAAAACTGATTATTCAATGTTTAAAAAGTGTTTAAAAATGTGTTCAAAGTTTATTATACTATGTAATGGAAATGCTTGTTTTATTCCACAAATTTAGAATAAAATTAAATTTAAATTAAAGTGATTGTTGAATGAATGGTACCAAGTGACAATTACGCAGTTATAGAATCTCCCTGCAAAATATTACACTTGCCGTCAGCTTGGAAAAAGGTTTATGGTAGGGTGAGGAGACAAGGTGAATGTCCTAATACAAGGACTTCTAATTAAGTTCCTTGTTAGGAAAAAGATGTTAAAAGGTCAGCGGAATCAGCAAGCAAAATAACTCTACTTTGAGTCTCTAAGGCAGAAATTCAAACTAACAGAATGACATGCTGATCTATGCCCAAAGTGAGATAAAAAGTCTGTTGAGAGCCTATACTTAGCTGTTTAATCAAGTTTACTTTTACCTGATTTGATTCCTTTAATGGGATAAGTGGCATGTGCCAGAAAGTTGGGGTCGCTGAACATATCCTCCTCATAAACAACAAAGCGTAGAAATGCAAGATTTGGGTCATAAATTTCAAATGTCACTTTTTCCTGAGTAGACGCCCAGACTGGACTCAGGCCATTATCATCTGCAATAGAACCAAAGCTCATAAGAAAGACTGTACATCCACACCCATCTAGCCAAGACATTCAAACCATAAGAAGTTTTCTATTTAGGTGCTTTCAAAAATACCTTGATACCCACAGGAGGTACTACAGGTTTAAAGCAATATAATTAAGCTTAGAACTCCACAAAGACCCTACACTTCCAGGATTTCCATAGCCCATAAAGCACTGGATTTTCCCTCTTTCCTTGCCATAGGTCTAAGTCAGGGAACAAGGTATTCCCAGGTGAGGAAAGGTATCAATTTTCACTGCCTCACATTTTCAATTCAAGACAGCAGATACATGGTGTATCTGTACTATTACCGTGTGCCCTGCTCTAACCGTTCTCCCACACTCCCTCCCACCTCCCCCACCAAGGTAAGTTCCTTGAAGAAGGAGACTGTTTCCTCTTTTTCTTTGTATTCCAGCCCCTAATATAGTGTTTGGCACATAGTAGGCTCTCAATAAATACACATTACATTGAATAGAATTGAGCCCCTACTATATCCTTGGCACGTAGACTATGAAGATAAGGAAAGATGCAGTCCTTGATCCAAAGGAGCTTTTAATATATATGATAGAGGGATGAGATAAATACATACATTACTAAATTGAGTTACCAGGGCTTTGGAGAGAACCAATGAATGAAGAGACGTTCAAGAAAGGACACCTACTGGGATAGCATCAGGGAAAGCTAGGTAGCACAGTGGAGAGAGCACTATATAGGGAGTCAGGAAGATGAATTCAAATCTGCCATTGGACACTTAACAATAATAATAATAAGAACAATAACAACTTACTATATGCCAGGTACTATACTAAGCTCATAACAAATATTATCTCATCTGATCTTCACAACAACCCTGGGAGGTAGATGCTCTCATTAGGCCCATTTTACAGATGAGGAAAGTGAGGCAAACAGAGGTTAGGTGACTTGATCAGGATCACACGGCTAGCAAGTGTCTAAGGCCAGATTTAAACTTCGGTTTTCCTGTTTCCAGGCCCAGAGCTCTATCCAGCACATCACCTAGTTGCCTAGCTGTGTGACCTTGGGCAAGTCACTTAACCTGTTTGTTTCCATTTCCTCAACTATAAGATGGGAACACTAAGAGCACTTAAGTCACTAGGTGAGGATCAAATGAGATAACATCTGTAAAAGTGCTTAGCACAGTGCCTGTACATAGTAGGTGCTTAATTAATGCTTACTGCCATCTTTATTTGATGAAGGAGATAGCATCTGAGCTGGGCCTTGAAGAAAAGAAAAAGTAGTCCTTCCCACTTTCCTCCCTCCCCTCCTCTGACCCCGGAGCTACAACTCCCTTAGTATCATTGTCCACTATACCCACCAGGAGTAAATATATAACTAAGGGGCAAAAAGGATGGAAAAGGCTGGGGACAGTCTGGAAATGTTGAGAGACAAGGGCATAAAAGAGACAATGAAGACAAGTTGGTAGAATGACTGAATGGATGAACAAATAGATGGATGAATGAAAAGTATTTAAGCATGCACCAAACACTATGTCAAAGGTTAGCTTTACCAAGAAAAACGTAAAAAGTAAAAATGAAAAAGTACCTGCTCTCAGGGTGTTCACACTCTAATTGTCAGGAACATAGTTTGGGGGTTTCTAAATAGGTCTGGAAAAGTTCTTGGGAAGGCACATAGCCATCTCAGTCCCCACCCCCACCATTCCCGGAGCCCAGCCCCTGGATACAATGGTCCCTGGGCCACCCTACCCAGCATTCTGTCTCAGACAGGGGCAATGTGGGATCAGAAGCGTCAGGCTCAGCTCTGCCAGGGGGCCTAGCCACCATTTTCTTCTAATTCCCCAACCACCATAAACTCAGGGAGAGATCTCATCAGTGAATTTATGCAAATATCCTTTCTGATCTAAAGACCAAAGAATTGTGTTTCATATCTCAGTCATGTTTACTCAGGACCACAACCTATGCTCTTTCTTCTGTTCATGATTATAGCTACTCAAAATGCTTACCTCCTTTTCCCCCATTCATTCAAATCTTTTTGGAAAGAGGTGGGATTTGAGCTGAACCTCAAAGGATAAAACAAGATTTGAATAAACAAATAGGGTGAATAGGGTGGTAGAAAGAGTCCTGGAATTTAAATCAGAGGACCCAAGTTCCAGTCTCAGCTCTACAACTTACACAGCAATGAGATGCTGAAAGAGTTTTTTCACCACCTCATCTTTTTTTTTTTTTTTTTTTTTTGCTTTTTGGAGGGGAACTGGGGTTAAGTGACTTGCCCAAAGTCACACAGCTAATAAGTGTGTCAAGTGTCTGAGGCCGGATTTTAACTCAGGTCCTCCAGACTCCAGGGCCATGCTCTATTCAGTGAACCAACTAGCCTCCCCCCACCACCTTATCTTTTAAATGAGGGGTCTGGATTGGATGGTAATTGAGGTCCCTCCCAGCTCTAAAATTTTATAATCCTTTGAGGACTCAATGAGCATTTCAAGTGGGCAAGTTCAGAAGACTGAAGGAAGTTGTATTGCTGCATGAGCACGGTTGGAATAATGAGCCTGATTCTCTGTCCTACAGGTCAGAAAAGAGTCATGCTTCCTCCTTCCTTAAGCAGCTTGGCATGAAATCTCTCCTTTTCACTCTGATAATAATTGGTCTGTACTATTCATGTGGCAATTAATACGAGCGTCTTCCAACATCTCTGCTACCTCCCCTTGTCCTGTCATTTCAATCTTGTTATTTAACTTTTCATATATTAGTATCTGACTTCCCCAACTAGACTGTGAGGTTTGTGAAGGCTGTAGCTAGACCTGGGATTCATTGTATCCTCCACACCGCCAAGCATAAGGAGATGGTCAATAAATATTAGTTGATTTTAATTGAGATTGCAAAATTGTAATAGGTGTTGTAGTAGATAAAACAAAAGGCCTTCAAATAAAGATCTGAGTTCAAAATCTGCTTTAGACACCCACTGGCTGGGTGACCCTGGATAAGTCATTCAACCTCTTTCTGTCTCCGTTTTTTCCTCAGTAAAATGAGGATAACAACAGGCAGCTAGGTGGCGCAGTGGACAGACTGCCAGATCTGACGTCAAGAAGAGATGAGTTCAAATCTGAACTCAGACACTAACTGTGTGACCCTGGGCAAGTCACTTAACCCTGTTTGCCTCAGTTTCCTCATTTGTAAAATGATCTGGAAAAGGAAATGGCAAACCTCTCCAGTGTCTTTGCCAAGAAACCCCCCACTCCCCCCAAAAAAAAGGTCTTGAAGAGTCCAATATGACTGAAATGACTCAACAACACACTTCACAGGGCTGTTGTGAAGGTCGAGTGAGTTAACAGACAAACCATTTTGCACACCAAAAAGTGCTATTTAAATGCTACCCACTCTCATCATTATTATGATTATTACTAATACTAATAATGAAAACCACATGAGCCCAGAGTCAATTATATACTACCCTACCAGGGAAGGCACACCTAAAAGCAGTTCAAGTATAAACTAAGCCAGGAGAAAATGTTGGTTTTAATACCCACTGTCAGTGTCCCCGCTGCTCAACTGGTCTCTACATTTCCCCCAGAATGATTCCTAGCTCACAAGGGGAAGAGAATGTCCTCAAAAGAATCTGCAGGGGACACAAACCCTTGTTTGAGCCCCAGATCTGCTCAGAAGATGGGATTCTCCCTCCAGACTCTGATGCTGAAGGCTCCCGGATGAACAGGGATGATCTGTGAACCCCAGGAGATTTGCCCTAATTAAGTCAAGTTCCTCAAAGGCTCCTAGGTTTGTCTCTTGAGCTGCCCAAGATGAAAGGCCTCATTCATCAGGGAAATCCTATCGAAACAACAGTTTTCTATAGTCACACCTAACCTGTGTGACTCTTGAGTACTGCTTCAGGTTAAAGACACGGATGGGACTGCTAGCTACAAAGGAGTTTGCTCCTACTTAGCACAGGAGGAAGGAGTGTCTCACAGCAGAGGTTCAGGCATTGAAGGCCCATGTACTGCAGGCCTTGGCACAGCACGCCTATGTCCCCAGCTCATGGTACAGCCCCAATCCACACGGGCAGTATTTACCCCACTCCTGTACCCCAGGAGAAATAACCAGTCTATCGATCAGGAAAGTCCCATGAGACGATATCACAACTTCTGAATGTTTTTTTGGGTCAGAGAGCCAAAGAGACAGAGCTGAGACCACCAGATTTCCCATCATGGCAGGTGCCAATAATACTCGCTAATTAACACTCAAGACAACTTGTCAATAGTGACAGAAGTGTTGGATCTGGTGTCAGGAAGCTATGGGTTCAAAGCCAGCTTAGTAGCTATGTGATTCTGGGACAGTCATTCAACCTCTCTCTGCCTCAGTTTCCTCATCTGAAAATGGGAATAACAGTAGCATCTACCTCTCAGGGTTGTTCTAAATGTAAGTAGTAAATATATGTGAACCTTAAAGTGCTAAATAAATATGTGCCATTACTATTAGCTGCTTGGATCTATCTTATGCTAAACAAGTATAAGGCCTCAAACAAAAACTTTTTTTGTTTTTGCTTTTTGTTAGAGGGGGGAGGGGAGGGCAATTGGAGTTAAGTGACTTGCCCAAGGTCACACGGCTAGTTTTTGTGTTAAGTGTCTGAGGCCGAATTTGAACTCAGGTCCTCCTGACTCCAGGGCAGATGCTCTATTCACTGTGCCACCTAGCTGCCCTTGAAAGCAGAGACTGGCTGTTTTTGCCTTTCTTTGTATCACCAGAGCTTTAGCACAGGACCTGTTGCATCATAGACACTTAATAAATATTTGTTCACTGACTGACCAGCTATGCCAAGTCCTCGGGTCCCTCTTGAACAATGTCTGTGCATTACAGCTGTGAACATTTAAAAAAAAATCTCAGACAGGAATGAGCCCACTTTCCTCAGAGACTCTCTCTGGGATGATACAGCCTGGTTGAGTTCACTAGACCATTACTGGCCTCAGTCAATGCCTACAGACTGAAAGCAAACTGAATGTTCAGAGTTTGAAGCCCAGAAGTAATGTGAGTCACATGATAATAGTAAAAGACCCATTTTTCCTTCTGTGTGCAAACTCAGAAAGTTGGCACGCACACACCTTGCAATTGCTGGCATCTGTTTTGGATGATTTAAAAGGACAGCCAGGTGGTGCAGTGGATAGAGCACTGGGCTTAGAATCAGGAAGACTCATTTTTCTAAGTTTAAATCTGGCTTCAGACACTTCCTAGCTGTGTGACCCTGGGCAAGTCACTAAACCCTGTTTGCCTCAGTTTCCTCTTCTGTAAAATGAGCTGGAGAAGGAAAAGGCAAATCATCCCAACATCTTTTCCAAGAAAACCCCAAATGGAGTCAAAAGGCACTGGACATAACTTAAATGACTCAACAACAACATGATTTAAAAGAAAGGGAAGGTTATTAGCATACTTACTCACTACAGTTGTCTTGAATTTGTTATTATCATACTCAGTTCCACAAATTTCCACCTCTATAAATGGACAGGCAATGCTTCTGCCGAGCTTGGGTAGATGGCGAGCCCCCAGGACCTAGGACACAAAGAACATCAGTCATTCCTGGCCCCCCTCCCTCTAGGGTATTCTACATTGTTCAAAGAGCTAACCGCAACTATGAATGTGTCAAAAGCCCTGCCATGCCCAGAGAAGCTACTCTTCTCTTTGATGTACAGGGAACAATGACATGACTTCATCTGTTTCTAACATGCCATGGACTTTCCACTGAAACTCTTCTTCCCAAAGATCCCAATCTGCTGCAGTTTGTGGGAAGGGCAGGTTAGACATCCAGGCATTTCGCTGGCAGCTGCTTGTTGGCGTGGACAGCCCTTCATCTTTAGCCCATCAACACAGATGCCAGACTACTCTCCTCATTCTTTGTGCTTCTGTCTGTGGGGAGGTGGCTAGGAAAAATTCCTGGGTACTGGCAAGTTTCACTTTTGTTGTTCACATGTTTCAGTCATACTCAGCCCTTCCTGACCCCGTCTGGGGTTTTCTTGGCAGAGATACTGGAGTGGTTTGTCATTTCCTTCTCCCGCTCATTTTACAGATGAAGACATAGAAGCAAACAGATAATATTTTTTTAAAAAGCACTTAGTACAGTGCCTGGTACATAGTGGGTACCATATAAATGTTTATTCCCCTCCTCCCCTAAGAAAGGGACTAAAATGTCCTTTGACTCAGAAATCCCTCTCTAAGATACCCCAGGAAAGTGAGATATTTTTTTAAAAAGGTTTTATATATGCCAAAATTTTTATAGCGGCACTTTTTGTAGAAGCAAAGAATCATAAATAAAGTAGATGCCTATCAATTGGATAATGGCCAAACAAGGCCATTTGTGGAGGCTGCTAGGTGACAGTAGATAGAGTGCTGGGCATGAAGTCAGAAAGACTCATCTTCTTGAGTTCAAATCTGGCCTCAGATAATTACAAGCTGTGTGACCCTGGACAAGTCACTTAATCCTGTTTGCCTCAGTTTTCTTCTCTGTAAAATGGACTGGAAAAGGAAAAGATAAACCACTCCAGTATCTTTACCATGAAAACCCCAAATGGGGGTCACAGAGAGTTGGACAATGACTGAAAAAATGACTAAACAATAACAAATTCCCTATATCTTTTGTTGATGTTTTGCTGAACTTTTTCCCCCTTCTTTTCTATTCTTTGTTAAAAGGGATGGCTCCCTGGGAGGGGAAGATGAAGGTGGGAGAGATATACTGGGAAATGTAGGTGACGCAAAAACAAAACATAGTTTTTTACAAAATTAAACCCTTTTGTTACATGAATTTGATTTCCTGGCTTCCTCAAATCTTGTGAGAAACTCAATTCAGGTATTTTATTCCTCTCTCAGTTCTTAGAAAGGAAAAAAATTCATATGAAGACAATGTGCTCACAAACCATAGGTGAAAAGAGAAAGTCTGACACCACCATATACCATAATGCTTTTCAACAATAAATTCCAACTAGGAACTCCAGAAAGACTAAGACTGGATTTATTTTTTAACCTTTGGAAAAAATGGGTAGAGATTTGATTTTTTAGTTTCTCTTCATTAGTTCTGTTTTGATTTCTTGCTTTTGCCTACATTTCCTCAGAAGTCAAACAGATTTCTGTCCCATGGCAGGCAGACCTGTTGAGCTATCTGAGCCACTGTCAATCAAAGTCAGCCCATAATTCACCTTCTCTAATAAGAACAGGGCATACGCAGTTCAGGCTCTTGGTTTCTGAACGCATTTCCCCCAAAGCCACTGTACGAGCCACTGAGAGAAGGAATGTCTTTTTCCTGAACCATGTATTGTTGAAATAAGGAAGAAAATGCATTTCAGCAGAGAATCCAATAGTTCCATGCCGAGAAGTGGTGATTTGCCCATCAAAGGCAAGACTTTGCACTCTCCTAGTGTCTTTTACAGCAAATGGGATCCCTGACCCTGGGCTCTGTCCTGTTATTGCCTTCAGTGTCCAAAGGGAAGGATTGGTTTTACCTTGACCGTCAGGGTCATCAGGATCTTCCTTTGTGATTCCGGGGGTGTTGGATCATAGTTTTCATTCCTCATGCTTTCGGGCTGCAGGACATAGCCAGTCCGGCCATTAAGTGCAAATAAAGCATGATTCAGCTGCATATATTTATCTGGGGAAGAAATAAAGATGGTGCAAATAAAAACAAGAGAAAAGAACATTCTGATAAGAAATCAAATGAGCCCACATAGGCTCTGCAGCTTGCCCAGGGAAGGTGAGGGATGCACAGGTCTTGTTTGAATGGTCAGAAGTACTTCACTTTAAGCCTGAGCTTCTAGGATGTAGTCAGGTTCTCTCCAACCTCTAGAGCAGGGCTTCTTACCCTTTTCTGAAGCATAAAACCCTCTAGTGAAGTCTAGTGAAGCCAGTGGACCCCTTCTCGGAATAATTCTCTTTAAATGCACAAAATGTCAGACAAGTCTCAGAATGATCCAGGACCCACTCTGGGAGGCTTTAACTAACTTCCTCTTCTACTCAATGGATTAAGTGGTCCTACCCATCAATCAAGTCCGTGTGATATCCTGAAAAGAGCATTAGATGATGTATATGTATGTGTGTATACACATATTTACATATGTGTATGTATGTATGTATGTATGCACACACCTACATACACATATATAAAAAACATTTTCTATGTGTGTATATGTATGTATATATCAAGAGACCTGGATTCTAAACCTAATTCTGCCACTAGCTAAGTATGTGGCCTTGGGTGTGCCTTTATCAAGAGCTGACTGTACTAGATTCATTGCATTTCTTTTTTGTGACAGGGTTATTAGACTGATTCATCGAGAGAATACTGGAGACATAATTCACCCAGATCTTCGCAAAGAATTAAAGTCTCTCATATAATTCTTGTGAACAGGAGGGAGAGATATTAGCTAGATGATAATACAGTTAGGTAGATTCAGAACCAGCTGAATGACTGAACTGAAAGAATAGTTATTAATGGGTCTATGTCAACTTAAGGAGAGTTCTCTAGTGGAACGACCTAGAATTTTGTATTTGGCTCTATCCTATTTAACATGTTTTCAAATGACTTAGATGTTTAACTGGCACCCATATCAAATTTGTAAAATAACTCAGAGCTGGGAGGAGTAGTTAACATTTGGCAATTAAGAGAATAAAAAACCCAAAAAGATTGCTGGAGGCCAGAACAATGGGCCAATTCTAACAGGATAAAATTTAATTGGATTGCAAGTACAATATGAGTCAAGTACAAAACAGAAAACAAAAAAATTCATCTGATCTTGGGTTACATTAAGACAGGTAGACTCTACAGGATGGGGATGGCTATAGCACCATACAGTGTATTCTGCCCTAGACAAAGCATATCTACAGTACTATTTTAAGTCTGGGATACCACGCACGAGCAAAGCTGTTGATAACATGGGGAACATATGGTGGAAGATGACAATCAAGATGATGAAGGGCCTCAAGCTCATGCCACAGAAGGAGGAATGTTAAACTAGGGAAGTTTAACCTGGAACAGCCATTGTATGGATGAGGCATTTAATTTAATTCTCCTTAACTCTAGAGGGAAGAGTTTGGAGTAACAGGACAGAAGTGCAAAGAGGCAGCTTTAGGCCTGATGTAAGGAAACGCTTCCTAACAATTAAAATATCCCAAAGTGCAATGGGGAGCTTTGAGAGGTATCAGGTTCCCTTGTACTACAAGTTTTCGAGCTCAGGGGAGAGAAGCACTTATCAGGTGTTATAGACAAAGTTCTAGTCCACGTGTAAATTGGACCAGATGGGCCCCAAAGTCTCTTCAGCCTCTGAGATTCTGTAAAGTCACTCTCTCACTCTGTGAAATGCGTTATCATGTAACTATGTTTATTAGAGGTGCTTCTCTGAGTCATATCCCTTTACTAGACATTACACTCTACGAGGCACAACATCTTTATGTAAATCCTAAAGGCTGTAAGCTCTTTGATCTGTCTTCTTTGGTCCCTTCTAAACTCTAAATCCTATGAGGGCAGGGACTATGCCTCATGCAAATGAGCTAGACTATGCTTAAACTTACCTAGCACTGTACTCCATACCACTCCATACTATCATACCACTCCATGCTACCATCTTAGGTAATTAATGTTTGAGTGAATGAATAAAGCAATGAATGAACAAGGGAATTAGGCTAGATGATCTCAAAGACCCTTTCCCCTTTGATAGTCTTAGGATTCTATGCCCATACCCCTAAAATCACTGCCTTCTACCAGCAGGTTCACCAGTCCCATATGCTTTTCCCCATGCCATTCCATCCTCCCCAGTCACTCCAACATTCTCCCCATCCCTAATGCCTCTCTTCCACCATTATTCCAAAAAGAACTGAAGAGTGCTTAGCAGCACCTAAGGGTTTGCTTTCTAATACTCAACATGCTAGATTGGCCAGAAAATAATTTAATAGACAAACATTTCATCTTATCTCCAGTTGGTCATTAAACCTAGCTCGATGGTGCTCTATTTCTTTCTAAGTAGCAGTACTGCATCTCTGGTCACTGTTTTGTCTGACTTCAGAGGACTATATGAGCTCAGCAATGACACACCCTTCACAGAGTATTCACTAGGCCACACTCAAGATTGAAAAAACACCATCCCTGGAGATCCCTTACCTCCTGTCTGGAAATTCAGAGCAACCATCTGAGAGCCACAAAGCCAAAGTCGAAAAGGATCATAATTTGATGAGTCCACCCTTTGGCCTTTTGGGTAGACCCGAGTCAGTCCCTTTTGATTGTACTTCAAGAGATCAATTGGCTTCTGCCTAACGATGCTGTCAGCCTTGGTCTCCACGAAAGAGCGAATTTCTCTGAAATCAGGATTTTCTGCACAGAAATATAGGAAAGGAAATGAAATTGACATTTAACTTCAGAAGTGTGACACAGTCACAATCACAGCTCAGTCCTAACTCACCATGCAAGGACTGGATGCTGGGTCTGAAAGATAAACCCTGGCAATCTGACAAGACAATTGCCTCGTGCATACCAGTACCATCCCATTTTGTAACCACAGACATTAGTTACCATATCCCAAGACCATTGCCCCACACTCTCAGGACATCAAAGCTGGGAGAGCATTTTGAAAAATTAAATGCATGCCACAAAGGTAAGATACTTTCATGGAAGGGAGATGGGAAGGATGGGAAGAAGGGGAAAGGGTAGGCCTTGCTATTACACAGATTCTAGTATAAAAGCTCTTGGTGAACCCTCCCAGGTCAGTGTATTACTGGAAATACTAGCGGTCTTAGATTGCACACTATCTTGGGGAGGGAGGAAGAAAAGGAGGGAGAGAAAATTTGAAACTCAAAATCTTATGGAAGTGAACGTTGAAAACTAAAGATAAACTAATTAATTTTTTAAAATACTAGCTATCTTGTTGGAACACTGTTCCTTGTAGCTAGGTCATATGACATGGCCCAAGGATACTGTTCCTGCGTTTTAGAGCAACTAAATCAACCTAATTCCACATACAAAATATAGAAGGAAAAGCTTGCTACAAAAAACCCTCCTGACTGCCATTGCCACCTATCCCCCTTGCTTATTGGAAATCCATTCTGCTTCACTGAATTACATTCTCTCCTGGGGTAAGAGTAGCCTTGAAATAATCTTGATAAGTTACAAGAGATAGTATGGGACAGCAGAAAGCACTGGGTGCAAATCTAACACTACCCACCACTTGCTAACTAAGTGTCCTTATTTCTCTGGGCCTCAGTTTCCTCATCAGTGAAAGCAGGATAAATAATAATTGTACTGCCTATATCACAGGGCTGAGATCATGCACGGGAAAGAACTTTGTAACCATGAAGTGCCATAGAAAAACAGAGCTTTTAGTATAATTCCTGTCATCTTAATAAAGTTCCCTCTAGAACAAAAAACCTGCCTGTGACTGGAACAGGCTTGATGAACAAGTGACATAATCCTGAGCCTTGCACACAGTGATAATAATCACTCACATTTATACAGCACTTTGAGGTTTAAAAAGTACTTTCCTAGTAGGCACCCAACAGATGTTTGATGAATAAATGAACAGGCAACTCTGGTGTACAGACTGCCTTTGATTTGGCTCCACTGACGGAGCCACCTGCTCTGAGAGAGGAATGGTCATGCTCTCACCTGCCCCTTGTCCCTTCCCCCCATTCTGCCCTGCTCCATCTTGCTGGTCCCCGAAAGGACATTGACAATAATGGCTAATATTTACACAGCATTTTATAGTTACAAAGCATTTTGTAGACATGATCTCATTTGATATTCCTAGCAACCCTGTGAAGTGAGTAATGTAAGGATTACTATTCCCATTTTACAGATAAGAAAAAGCTTTACTAAGGCTTAAAGAGGAAGTGACTTGCCCAAGGCCATATAGTAGGCAAAGAACAGAATCAAATCCTGAATCCAAGTCATCTGACTTTAAGACCACTATATCATACTGCCTGATGGGTGGATAGGACAGGCAGGAGTCACATGGTTCCTGTCTTTATCCCCATCTTCCCTGAGATCCAGTGCAAGACAAGGCCTTATGTGGGAGGAGCTGTCATTCTGCCGAGGGCACCGCTCCCATCTGGAGTCCAGAAATTCCAGATGCTGTAACACTGTTCTTCACCAGATTTAAATATGAGCAGCAACTCAGGAGTAAAGCGAGATTTAAAATGAAGAGATTACCTAAATTATCCTTGGTTTTACTCGTTGGCTTACAGTAGACAACTAAGTCGGATAGTTCTATGGCAATTGATTGATTCTTCTCCCAATACTTCATGTTGGTCTCCTGTTTGAAATAAAGATATCCCAGTCACCAATTTTCATGATCAGCACAGCTTTCACCAGGCCTTTCTTCTTGCAATGTTGTGTCTCAATGACACTGTCAAGGGAGTCAGATTTTTCATATTAGGATTTTACTTTGAAAAAAAAATTCTCCATCTCTTCCCTCCAAGTCTGAACTCTTTTAAGGCCCTGGCTAATTTCCTTCAAGCCCCACACCTACCAGCCCACACTAATGAGCTTTATTCTGAGGACACTCTTCTTTCAATATACAGTTGCACGTGGAAAGGGCAAAATTCCACGAAAATATAACTCATATTTCTGAGTAAAGATATCTCTTAAATGAGCACCCCCCTCCTGCTCCCTATGCCCCAACCTGTGACTAATCACTGCCTTCAGACCTCACTCATATACAAACTAATGAAGAGAAATTATTACTCTGAGATGAAACTCCAATAGCTTCTGCAAATACTCTAAAGATAACTGCTCCAGCCTTGTGACAAAAGCCCCTCCCATCCCAGCTGACACAGGAAGGAAATTAATTTTATCTATTACTGCCCAGACATCCCCATTAGAGGCATCACCTCCACTCCTTCCCCCTCAGAAACTTGGACTCTGTCCTTGGAACCAGTGAGAACTTCAAACAGGCCAGCCTTGGCCCATTTTCACTCAATCATGAACCTCCACAGATCTTCATCAGTTCAAGTCTGGATGACTGCAACAGCCTACAGACTGCTCTCTCTACCTCGAGCCTCTCCCCTATTCCAGTTCAGCCTCCATTCATCTGCCAAAGTGATTTTGGCCTAAAGCATAGGTCTGGTCATGTCACTCTCTACTCAATTATCTCTAGTAGACTCTTATTACCTCTAGGATTAAATACAAAATCCTCCATTTAGCCTTTACAGCCCTTCCTGCCTTTCTAGTCTTCTCACATTTTACTCCCTTCTCTGTCCTCTAAACTTCAGCATCATTAACCTTACTGCTTTTTCTCCCATCTCCTGACTGCTACACGCTGTCCCGAAGGCTTAAAATTTTCTCACTCCTCATCTCCACCTCCCTGGCATCTCTAGCTTCCTTTAAGACACCTCAAATTCCACCTTCTCCAAGAGACCTTTCCTGGCTCTCCCTGCCTGCTGCTAATGGCTTGCCTCTAACATGACCTTTTACTCTGTAAATATTTTGCGTGTACATAGTCGTTTGCATGTCGTCTCCCCATTTAGGATGGAAGCTCCTGGAGGGCAGGGACTGTTTTTGCTTAAGCACCTAATAAAATGTTTGTTGACTGACTTACTGGACATCTCTCCTCTTCAAGTGTTGCCATCCTCCATCAGAATGTAAGTTCCTCCAAGTCAGGAATTGTCCTGCTTTCTATTGTTTTTATTCCCAGCACTTATCACAATGCCAGGCATAGAGAAAGTACCTAATAAATTCTTTGTCTATTCTAAGCTAATATATTCAAGTTTAGGAAACTCACTGCCTTCAACAACCACAGTGCCTGGCTTTCTGCCGACCTTTGGAAGCCAGTGAATTCTCAAGCCTCTCTGATCACATAATTCACTGCAAATTGTTGGGATCACTGCAAATTAGTAAAATTATAGAAAACTGAGGCCACCCTGCTACTGAGGCTCAGGCTGGTAGATTATTTGAACTTCAGAGTTCTGAGAAGCAATAGGGTCAAAGCCAACTGGGCATCCACACTAAGTTTGGCACCAAAATATGAGCCCCTGGGGAAGTGGGAAGGGAGGACACCAGGCTACCCAAAGAAGAATGATGCAGGCCAAGCTGAAAACAGAACAAGTCAGAGTTTTTGTACTGATTAGCAGCAGGATGTACTATGAGCAGCCTCTGCCTTCCAGCCTGGGTGAGGAAGAGAGACTTGGTCTCAAAAAAACAAACAAAAAAATAGGCTAGAAACAGTTCTTCAAAGGAGAGGTAAAACTGAAATGGAAATACTGTAGGAAGCCCTGGCTGAGAGGTAGTCTGGGATGTCATGGAAAGAGTCCCTTTACTGGGAACAATGAAATTTGGGTTCTGTGCCCCAACTCTGCCAGCAGTTATGATATGATATTAGAAAAGTCCTTTACCTCTCGAAGCCTGCGTTTCCAAGTGGGCAAAAATATGGGAATTAGATGAAGTGATTGTAAGGTCACTTCCAGTTCTGTTTCTTTAATCATATCTAAGTTTACGCAGGTCTAGGACAAGAAGCAGGACTTTTTTCCAAACATCTTCCTCCTTCTCCTAACAACCTTCAGTCCTAAGCAGCTTTGGTCACAGTGGGTACATAGTCAACATGGGTGACTCATTTTTTGCTCTCAAGCATGAGGTTTTTTTTATGTTCACATAAATGTAAAATCCAATTAAGGGGCAGTTTAGATCAAAGAGAGAACATGCCTAGCTTAAGTGGTTAGGATGATTTCAGGTTATTAAACACTAGGGGAAAAAAAGAACTTTCCAAGGAAATTACCCTTTATCCTATCAACAGAACTGCAGAAAGCCAGAGGAGACAACAAATAAATGATTTTTAAAATTGTCTAAGTTCCCCTGCATCTTACATTTGGCCCCATTTTTAGAGCAAGACCTTGGGCACAATGGAAATGTGTTTTAAGTGTCTGCTAACTTTAGCTGATTCCCTCTGAAGTTTCCATACTCTAGTAATCAGACCCAGTTCCTGTAGAAATGGTTTCAATTGTCCTAAATAGAATATAAGCCTGTCTGTTAAAGACAGACTTGTACTCTTATGACTAACAACTATTAAAACATGGAGAGAAAAAGAGTGATGAGGCCCCTGAGAATGATCTCTAGAGAACACTATTGAAAGGATCCCTGAAGAAGGTGTATGCCTCTGGATTTCAAGTCAGAGAAACTAGGTTCAATTGTGGTTGAAACTAGGGCAGCTCTCCCACTCAATAGTTGTGTGACCTTGGGTAATTCATTTAACCTCTCTAGGTATCAGTTTTCTCATCTGTTAAATAAGAACACATTAGGTCTAGCGTCCATTCCAGTCCCATATCTATGATCCAATAAGCCATGAAGATTGGCAGGTTTGCGATGAACAGCCCTACCACATCATGCCTAATATTGTTTCTCAGCTTGTGAAGCAAGAGTTCAGTGTGAAAGCCTTTGAGTCTGACTCTAAGGATTGAAAGACACTTGGCCACATCTCCAAGGTGACCATCAAAGCACCACCTCTTGAAAGGTCTGAATGAAGAAAATTCCTCTCTAGAGTGATTTATGGCCATGGTTCTCAAAGGGTGCTCGCTTTGACTGCCCTTGGACAAGTCCAAAAAGGAAGCGCAAAATATGCTGGTGTTTCAGGAACTGTCCCATTCAACACAGAGATGGAAGATAGATGGTGTACAGGAAGATGGTTGTAAATGGAAAGAACAATGGATTTGAAATCAAAGGGACTAGGATTAAATCCCAGCTCTGCTAATTACTATCTGCATCGTGTTTGTTGGGCAAGTCACTTAAACTCTCCATGACTCAATTTCCTTGTCCGTAAAATAGGGAGATTGGACTAGAGAGCATCTAATGTCCTTTCTAACTTTAAATCTATGATCCTATGATTCTACTTTATTGCTAGAAATTCACCAATTGAAGCTTTAGAATAGTAAGTGGTCCTTTAAGACCATCTAAGGTGAAGTTCTGCCTAGGATCAGGGGCTTCAATAAACTTATTATTATTTTTTAGGGGGGAAGGCAGGGCAATTGGGGTTAAATGACTTGCCCAAGGTTACGTAGCTAGCAAGTGTCAAGTGTCTGAGGCCACATTTGAACTCAGGTCCTCCTGACTCTAGGGTGGGTACTCTATTCACTGCACCACCTAGCAGCCCCAATAAACTTATTATAAAATACAATATAGTGATATGAAAAATCTTCATTGATGAAGTAGGGCTCTCAAAAATTCCATCAAACTACTTACTGCTTTAGTTTGTTCTTAACTGTGCCTAAGAAATTACTTATCCTTCTGCTATTTCAAATATATTTAATGCTCAACATTTCTGAAAATGCCCATTTTTCAACAAGTTCCTTTCCATTTTTTTGGCAGGGAGAAGAAATGTCAAACAGCTAAAAATCTACCTCCCCCCTTTCACCATACTCTTTATGAGACAATGATCTTAATATTCTCCATATCTATATACATAATCAGTCAACTGAACACTCATGATTTCTAACTCAGGGGTTCTTTCAATGATTAGGGGCCCATCTAATTATAATGTTCTATTGAAATGTTTGGAATCTATTAAGCTATAAAATTAATGTGGTAGCTTGTCTTAATACAGATGGGTTGACCAACACAGATGGAATCATGGACCATCTAGCTGACCATTGTGGACAGGCCTCCCTACCCTTGCCCTCTCACTCTCATGAAAGCAGTGAGGCTCTGGAAAGACATCCCTGACAATCTCGTGCTCACCAGTGTCTGCAGTTGTCCCTCATGTGGTCTGTCCCAAAGCTAGGAGGTTTCCCTCTGAATGCTAGCAGCAATAGCAAGAATTCAGGGCACAACCCCACTACTCTAGACCCCCACAAACAGAATCCAAATAGCAAAGCTCAGTACCACTGTTGCATTCTTCCAGGTGATTTCCCTGATGCTCTGGTACCACTCAAAGAGCTCTTCCACTTTGTCAGTTGCAAACTCTATGGGAGGATCATTGGGTTTCTTGGGTTCCAGGATGAAGACAAATGGCTTCTGGTTTTTTCCATGTGGTACTTTCACTTGGAGAGAAAAAAAAAACAACAGTGTTCCAAGAAGCCTGGGGTACCCATACTACCCAAGCCCTATGTCAATCCCCAAGTCATCTTCCCAGGAGGCAGCACTCCTTATGGTACATGAGTACTCAAGAACACGAACACCATCAATGGTCACCCACCCAAAGGACATGCATGAAAATGTGCCTGTATGTTTGAAGTGAGTGGAGGCGTCGATAAAAGATGCAGTCCCATAACAGAACACAAGTAGCGGGTATCCTCCTTAAAACATGTTACTCAATCACCAGGTCATGATAGTGGACAGGCAGCAATCTGTCAAACTTTTACTACCATAGATCATTACTGAAAACTTAAATATTTAAAAAAATGATTCCTCCTCCTGGCTTTCAGCCCCTAACATTCCCAGAACCCTCCATTTCTTTGTCTACTCTTAGGGCTATGGAGGACACATTTCTGCCTTGTAGTAAAAGATATATGTGTATCTATACATGTTTATATGTGTGTCTATATGCATATCCATATATAAAACATGTGTATACATACACATGTGCACATATATATGCATATATAAGCATATATTTTATTTATTAAATCGTGCTTTTTATTTATTAAATTCAGTATAGTTCAGATTGAGAAACACAGCCCTAAAAAACAGTTTATTTACAAAGTATTTTATGTTTAATGTGAAAATAGGATTAATTAACAACCAAAAACCTTTCTAAGGCTGAAATGAACTGGCTTGCCTCAAACCTTGGAAAAAGATGAAAATACATCCAAAAGACAATGAAATCCACCTTAGAATATATCTATTAAGGAAACAGCAGCTGTATAAAGAGCACCAGACCAGTAATCACAAAACTTTAAGAGGAAGGCAACAGAAGGCAGAACCCAGCTCTCCCAACTCCTAAAGCAATGTTCATTCTCCTACATTCACTGGCCCACTGCCCTCACACTATTGTACCCAACAAATGATGTCTGGCCCTTCACACCAATTCCCCAGCTCCATTTGGTCACTGTCTAAAAAGCATAGGAAGTCAGAATAAGCCATGAAATTTAGGAATCACAAAAGTTGTCAGCTTCCCCTCAGGGACTATTTTAAGGTTGTGTGAGAATTAACAATGAAGATAAGGACTGCGATGATCACCCACCAACATTATAGGTATTAAGATCCAAGATTCCTCTGCACAGAGATCCTAAAGGGTTATCTTCAATAATCTGTGGAAAAACAAGAGTAGTCTCAAGAAACCTGGAGAATTCACAAAAATAATTCACATTATTCCCAACTAGAATGCTAAAAACACAACCAGATTCAAAATCATACCACTGAACTGAGACATTGCCCATGGCCCTGTTTAAAATTCATCCTCATTACAGGATAAATATGTCCATAGGGAGATGGAAAAGGAATGAGGCACAGAGCTTGTAGTGACCTTGTTGCTAGCAGAGACCTAAAAAACATTCACAGTGGGTCATTTTTCAGCTTGCAAAAATATGCATCATGAACTTTAAAGGAAATCTGGAGCCATTTCATTCAATCTGCTCTTTCTAACTTCTCTGTTGTCCTCCCTGACTGTGGAATGGGGTATCTTGGTTAATGTGTAGTCCCTATATGCATAAGATATGAGTTCCCAATTTTCAAAGAATTCTAGCACAAGAGACTATACATAGAATAATATGTAGCTTAATTTAGCCTTCCTCTGATTGTTCAGGACACCATTTCAGCCCTGCACGGCACAAGGGTCATCATTAAAAATACCAATGACTATTTATAGGATCCTCGATTTAGACCTGGAAAGAATCTTACAAACCATCTAGCCCAACTCCTTCTTTAGCAGAATAGGAAACTGAAGCTGGGAAAGGTTAAGTAGCTTGCCAGGGTCATTAAGGTAGCAAGTAATGGAATCTGGGTTTAAATACAGATCCGTTGACTCTATCCAGAACTCTTTCCCCTGTAGTATTTACTGTGTGGCAAAACTCAGGAGCTCTGGTCATGGGCACCTTCCAGTCAACAGAATGCTAGACCACAGATAAGCCCTTATATTAAACTTTAATCCATCTCAGCCCTTATTCACCTCTCAGTTCTCCTTGCTACTTTGATTACTCTCATGTATACTTAATGCTGGAACAATTGAGGCAGAAGCATTTAATCTGCAAGATTACTTTAAGCAGGGGACAGGTTCCTACCATGGTCATTTTCTATCTGAAGGAAATTATTCTGTCCACTCAAAATCTTCCAGGACAACATGATTCAAACAAAATTGGTTGGTTGTAATGACTCCAGAATAATCCAGGCCCTTATCACCTGTCACTTGAACCTGCCTCAAGTCTCTCCCCTCTCTAATTCATCCTCCATACAGCTCCAAAAATGATATTCCTAATGCCTAGATTGAGTTATGTCACTCCCATGCTCAAAAAAGTTTTAATGGCTCCTTACTACCTCTAGGTTAAAATTCAAATTCGTTTATTGACATTTAAAGTCCTTCATAATCTGGATCTAATCTGTCTTTGCAGACCGACTACATATTACTATCTTTCATATTCCAGTCAAAATGGCCTACTTGGAAATTCTCATATACAACATTCCATTTCTTGCCTCGATGCCTTTGTACAGGATACCCCCCCATGCTTAGAATTTTTGCTTTCATCATTTCTCCCCTATCTCCTTTCTTCAAGGCATAGTGCTCAAGTGTCACATCCATCCAATAAGAGACCTTTGCTGATTCCTCTAGGGGTTAGAGACCCCCTACTCCCCAAATTACCCTGTATTTATTTTACATTTATTTTGTTTTCATTATCTGTCTCCATGTCATGTCTCTATAGTAGAATGAAAGCTCCTTTGGGGCAGGAACTGTTTCATTTTTGTCTCTGTATCTCTAAAAATCTAACACAGGGCTTGGCACTTAATAAATGTTTGGTGACAGAATGAAATAATGAATTCACTGAACTATATTTTGATCATGTTGCATCTCTTCCAGGACAACACAGCAGCTCAAGTTAAATCTGTCTGTCTGTAAAGTTCACTAAAGGGGACAGGCAACTTCCTTGTGACCATTATCCAGGCTCACCTGTTTTTCCAGCTCTTCAAAATCAGCTGTTGATATGTCCTCCACATAATTAGATGGAAAATATTGCTGAATCCTTCCTCCATAATCACCCTTCCACCTAAATAAAGCACAGGACTATTAAGCCTTTGTGTGAAGGGTATTAATGATCCCTGCACAGACATTTACTTCCCCAGCTGTTGTGCTAGTTCCCTGGTGAGATAAAAGCTGCAGCTGGTTACTCGGTCAAAGGCAGCCAGAGCTCGCTAGGGATGACGATTTCCAAAGGGAAATGTGGCTGCAGGGACTGAAGAGCACTCGTTTTTCTCCCTCTACTCCTGCCCTAATGTTTTATCGGGCTGGAAAGAAACCCCTAAAATACTTCAGAAGAGAAAGCCAAAGGTCTGAGCTGTTGTGGATAACTGAGATGCCTAGCAAGTCTAGCAGAACCACCTGTCCTCCCTGAGCTCTTGGGCACAAGGATGGGGGGGTGAAGAAAACAAGAGGTGCCCCATCCCCTCTCCAAAAGTCTTCTCTTAGTCCTCAGATTTTCCTAAAGTGTTTTTATAGGGCTCTCTCCTTTAACCTATCATACTCAACACAGGTATAAGACTTATTGGCATATATGTCCTGTACGTCCCATTAGACTGCTAGCTCCTTTGAGGGCAGGTACTATGTGTTTTTTCCATCTTTGTGTTGTCAGTGCCTACCATGGTGTCTTACACATAGTAGGCACGGCACTTAATAACTACTGGCTGAATTGAGCCCTTCCCAAAGGTAAAAACAAAGGCCTTATGATACTACCCACCCCAATCCTGTGATCTCTGCCCTCTCTTAAGAGGCTCACTATTAGGAGCGGCTAGGTGGTACAGTCAATAGAGCATAGCCCTGGAGTCAGGAGGACCCGAGTTCAAATCTGGACTCAGACACTTAACACTTACTAGCCGTGTGACCTTGGGCAAGTCACTTAACCCCAATTGCCCATCCAAAAAAACAAGAAAAAAGAGAGAGGCCCACTATTGAATGAATGAACCCTTAGGATTTCATTTAACAAACCTTGGTACATGAGTGTAATGTACTATTACTGCACATAAGGAATGGTGAGGTATAGGAAGGCTTATATGAACTGATACGAAGAAAAGAAATCAGAAGCAGGAAAACAATAGAGTCAATAACTATAACAGTGCAAATGCTAAAAACAACAAAATTGCATGCTATGTAATTAGAATAATCAAACCTGGCCCCACAGAATTGAGAAATGCACTTCCTTCCCCTCTTCTGCAGAATGGGGGAACTAGGTATGGAGAGTATGTGTGTGTATATATACATTCAAATACAAATCTACATGTGTATATAAACATACACACATATACAAATATATACATATACATATATACATGTACAAATATAAACACATATAGGTACATCTGTATGTGTGTGTGTACATACACACACATGCACACATACATACTATTCCATACTTAGTTCCCCCATTCTGTGAAGAGGGGAAGGAGGTACATTTTCTCAATTCTTTTTTTCTTTTTTTTTGCTTTTTGGAGGACAGTTGGGGTTAAGTGACTTGCCCAAGGTCACATGGCTAGTAAGTGTTGTGTCTGAGGCCGCATTTGAACTCAGGTCCTCCTGACTCCAGGGCCAGTGCTCTACTCGCTGCACCACCTAGCTGCCCCCCATTTTCTCAATTCTGTGAGGCCAGGCTTGATCATTCTAACTACATAGCATGCAGTTTTGCTGTTCTTAGCATTCACACTGCTGTGGTCATCGGCTATATTGTTTTCCTGGTTCTGCTCTTCTCTCTTTATCAGTTCGTGTAAATCTTCCTGTGCTTCTCCTAATACTTCATTCCTTATGTGCGGCAATATTTCATTACATTCATGTATGTACACACACATATTACATAATACATGTGTATATTTGTATATGTATATAGTATATAATCATGTTAGAGATAATCAATAAGTTGACTGGTTTTGTGGAACTGATTTCTCCCTTTCTTTTTAAATCCCAGTTATAAGTATAGCTTGCTAGGGAGGAGGAAAGGGTGTATTTAGATAATAAGTTGATATATGAGCAAAACATAACAACAAAAATGTAATTTTTTTAACAAAGAGGAAAAAGTTATAACAGAGGGGACCCTAGTCATCCCTAAAACCCAAATGATAAGCAATGGCTTTCTCTCCCCCTCCCCCATTTTCAAAGAGGCTCACTTGGCATGGGCATTCCCAGCATCTTTTAGCCTGCAAAGCCACCGGGACCAATCTGCACTACCTGAGAGGCCAAAGGGCAGTGTTCAGTAAGAGCTGATCAACCACCCTTGAGCTAGAACCTATGTAACAGAACACACCCTACTTCACTAGCTCCCCAGGGACACCCTACAGGGGGAAGGTAGAAGAGGCCCAGCCCTGGGTCTGGCATAGTTCCTAAGAGCCAAAGACTTCAGAATCAGGGGGAACCTATCTGGGGAACAGTCTTACCAGCCACCAGGCTCCTTGGAGACATTGTGGATGAGGGCCCCCCGACAGAAGCTGAGCTCATCCCCACGCTTGGCTTTGTAGTCATATAAAGCCTTCACGGTTCTCTGGGGCTTTTAATGAAAAGAAAAAGAAATCAGTGAGGCAGGGGAGGAGAGTCAGGGAGAAACAAAGAGAATGGAGGGGAGGCTGATTAGGTCCCAATCGATAAGTCCAGCTTCTCGAGCCATTTGACTTCCTTCTCATTAAGACTGAAGGCTTTGCTTCAAGGCTGTGGAGTGACATCTATTGGCATGAGTGTAGGCCAATGCTGCCTAAGTACTTCCCCGTGTGGATGCTGAGCTGCTGGGACTCAGAGCATTCATCTCAACACAGGCAGCAGCGGAATTAGCAGCTATCATCATCCCTTTTCCCAACACATGCATAAAGGGAAAGATAGCACAGAAACGGTCAAGTCAGCTCCATATCCCTGCTGGCAGCAGCAGGATTGGGAAATTCTCAAAGAAACTTTATTTTCTGTCAATGCAACAGTTCCTTCACCTAACTCATTCCTTTTAAGTTCTTTTACTCAAGTTAGTCAGGCAACTTATCTGGGCCCATGTAACATGGGCAGCATTCCAGCAATCTGTCCCTTTCTCAGAGGATGACTGAGAGGCAAAGACAAGAAAAACAAGATTCTCCCATAATATACTATGAATTCCCACTGCAGACTTTCTTGGTTGGTTTTGGATATGATCAGGGCACAGCAAAGACAAGCAGGGAACTCAAGAATAAGTTCATTATTATGATCCCAACTCCCAGAGCCTTCCTCTAAGAGATTTTTCTCAGTTCTCATTCTCCAAAGGTGGGTGCCAGATATAAAGAACCCCCTCCCAGAGATTCCTAGAGGTAGACTTGAAAGGACCTACTGCTGCATGCTCTGAGCATCTTGATGAAAATCGAGCCAGGTCAGTACACTCTGAGATTTCAGAAGGAAAGATACAATATAAATACAAAATATACTAGTAGATCTTCTTGATTTTAAACAATCCAGCATAATTAAATCTGAACTTCCAAAACTGAAGAGAAAGGAGGGAGAAAAAGACCCTTAGAAAAAGGGTCTCTATTTCTTAAGAAATGATTCAGAATCACAGAATTTCTAAGAGAGAAAGGACTCAGGGACCAGTTAGTCTTAACTTTCCCTCAAAAGAAACTCTTCTTGAACACACTTACTAAGTGGTCATCCAGCCTTTGCCTGAAGACCTTCATGAGAAGGAACCTGTTACCCCTCTCAAGGCAGCCCAATTCACTGCTCTTAGGAAGGTTTTTCCTGACATTAAATTCATCAGCCAATTCAACTAGCATGTCCAAATTATAAAGACTTAACTATAAATAATTTTAGCTAAACCTTCTCAATTGAACCCTGGGATTTCAGCAAACCAAAGCTGCATTGGAACTGTATGTGTTTGACAGTTTTGACATCTCATTTCTGGGAAAAGTTTGATTTTCATTTCTCCCATGTTTATTTTTCTCCACAAACATTCTAAAGAAGGAATTTTTTTTTTAATTAAAGTAAACACGATACCGTTGAGGGGTTAATTTCACTGGGATCCACATACATCCTGACATCATAGAGTGAATTTATGTCCCTTTCCTAGAAAAGAAGAAACCAAGAAAATATTTTAAAGTGGAAAGACAGACTATGCTCTCCTGGTATTCTTTGCATATAATGTGATGGCAATTAGCATCTGGTAGCTTCTTCTCCCTTGGGAGAACACAGAAGGGATATATAGAATCTGGCAAGGGAGTTAATGACCCACAGGAGGTAGTCATGGGTGGAGACGAGGAAAACCACAGATGTTCCTGGAGCTGGCAGACCATGTGAAAATCTTGCAGTTTTTCATGGAAAACAATACAAGTACAGCAAAAGGTTAAGTGTGGAATTCAGTGATGATCACAAACTTAACTGAACACACACACACACAGACACATACACACACACACACACACACACACACACACACACACCCCATAATGGGAGCCTAGAAACTAGGACCTCCTAATACATAAGACTTCTACGCCTCTATGAAGCAGTGTAGTGTAACACAGAATTCCAGAGTCACAAGGACCTTCAAGAGCCTTCTAATACAACTCATAGATAATGGTAAAATTATTATTTGACCTATAGGAATGGCCCAAAGATAGAATTTACTCCTATAAGTAAAATAAAGCTTCAGTAAATGGGGGAGGTGTGTGTTTGGAGGAAAGAATGCTATTGTCCCCTCTACAACATGCATGACTAATGGTCATCCAGCCTAGAAAAATACAATATAGGGTAAACCTAGGATCTACCTCAAGCTTCAAATCCAGACTCTACTGTTTATCAGAGAGGTGACTGGGCAGGTCATATGATACTAGCCTTAACATCCTCATTGATAAATGAAGATAATATAGAGTCTGGAGCAGCTAGGCAGTAGAGTGGATAGAGCAGCAGGCCTAGAGTCAGGAAGACCTGAATTCAAACCTGACCTCTCATATTCTTGCTAGCTGTGTGACCCTGGGCAAGTTATTTCTACCCTGTTTGCCTCAGTTTCCTTATCTGTAAAATCAACTAGAGGAAGAATGGTAAATCACTCTGGTATCTTTGCCAAGACAACCCCAAATGGGGTCGTGAAGAGTCAGACATGACTGAAACAAATGAACAACAACAACATA
Source organism: Petaurus breviceps papuanus (assembly GCF_028583685.1). Lineage (NCBI taxonomy): Eukaryota > Metazoa > Chordata > Mammalia > Diprotodontia > Petauridae > Petaurus > Petaurus breviceps. The sequence continues at coordinate 22,554,502 of NW_027187359.1, read as the reverse complement.
GAGTTTACACTTCTCAAGTGCTTTGTATAGTGCCTGGCACATGGCAAGTGCCATGAGAATGATAGCTACCATTACCAAAATTAGATCAGCTTTTATATAGTGCTTTAAGGTTTACAAAGAGCTTTAGAAATCTTATCTCATTTGGGTTATCTCACAATAACCCTGATCCCCATTTATAAATGAGGAAACTGAGGCAGAGAGAGGTTAAGTAACTTGGAGAGAATCACACAACTAGTAAGCTTCTGAGACTGGATTTGAACTCCGGTCTTCTTGGCTCTAAGCCCAGTCCTTTATCCACTGCTCCATCTCAAGTGAAAATGCTAATACTATTTACCTCACAGATTTACTACGAGGAACACATTTCATAAACCTTTTGGTTTTAGCCACTGTTATATGGATTGAGATCTAGATCTTGAGCTGAATTCAGAGCTACAGCAACCAGGAGGTCCTGACATTCATCATTAGAGGAGAGGCTCAAACAGGAAAAACGTGCATGGAACATGCACATTCTGAGAGGTGAGAGAAGGTAAGAGATCTGAAAACAATTCATTCACCCATCAGCGTAGATAAGAGATCCTGTTAGGCAGAAGGGGGGGGGGGGTAACAAAGAAGGGGAAGGAAGGGGGCGAGGAATAAGGAGGAATAAAAAACCATACATCTGCAGCCAGAGCTAGATTGAATCAGGGATAGGGAGCTAGGGGAGAAAGAAGTAAAAGGAAAAAAAACATAGAAAGGATGGTGAAGAGATGAAGGGGAGGGAATCAAGAAATGGACCATATGTGTGGCTTTTCTTAGCCAGTAAGTACATAATTTTCAAGCAGTTAAATGGTCCTGGCTCACAGTTTGTCCACCCCACCCAACAATTAGATTAATGTTGAGAAAAGTCTTGACTCCATTTGCCTCCCTTTTTGATCAAATCTGGGGTGGGGGAGGAGGCCAGGGCCTAGGGGACAATAGCATTCTTTTCTCCAAATGGACACGTCCCCCATTTACTGAAGCTTTATGTCATTTTGTGTGAATTGTTATAGAAAATTTTATTTCTGAAAGTGCCTTTCTGTCTTCTTTGGCTCATTCCTATAGGTCAAATAACTATTTTACCTTTATCTATCTATAATTATGTATATATGTATATATGCATATATGTGCAACCACACATACAACACACACAGATACACATGCACACACACACACGCACACCTTTTTTTTTTTAAACCAGGTTTATAATTTCATCAGTAGAGGGAGCTCCTGGTGATGAACTTCCTCTGTCTCTTAAGATAAGAACCTGTTTTATAATTCACAGTCTCCAAGGGTTGTCTCCAGTACTGAGACTGTGTCCAGGGTCCCACAGCTAATACGCAGCAGAAGCAAGACCTGAACCCAGGTCTTCTCGACTCTAAAGCCAGCCAACATCCTATCCACTATGCTGCATCATCTCCCAATGCCTCCATGCTCTGCACACTCATTACAATGTGTTTATTATAATATGACTATAGCACCTTCCCTACAGCACTGCTGAGTGGTTTAATAAAGTGAAGTATATAAAGCTCTTTGTAAAACTGAAAGTTCTATGTGAGTTACTCTTATTATTTGTCACTTCATTGACAAAGAACAGAGGGAAAGAAGGTAGACTTGCTGCCTACATGATAGCAGAGCCTTAGGTGGCACATGTTACTCCCATAACCCCCAACACATATATTTGGGCATATATGAGTAGGCAGTGTGTTCAAGCAGGAGAAAGACTGGATTTAGAGCCAGAAGAGACTGGGTCTGAATCCAGGCCCAGCCATTTACCATCTCTGTGACCTGGGGAAAGTCCCTAAACCTATCTGGCCCTCAGTTTCCTTATATGTAAAATTCAGAGAATGGTCTAGCTCAGTGGTGTCAAATTCAAATAGAAATGGATCCTGGAAGGCAACCTGACTCAGAAAACCACCAATTCACTTTATCCATGTCTTACTGTATTTTTATTTATTTGGTTAAACATTTCACCACTACATTTTCAGCTGGTTCTGGCCTCACTTGAGAGTGTTGGGGGCGATGAGTTTGACACCTCTGGTCTAGAAAGCCTCTAAATCTGTGGTCCCTTGTGAAGGCAGTCGGCAGATAGCAACATAAAGCAATCTGACAGTAACCTTCATGCCAGGCTTGAGACCTGGCAATCATAGGCTTTTGGCTCTAAAACTTCAAAGACGTACAGAACAAACTTCTCGCCCACAATGAGTCTATCAGATTTGACTAGATGACAACATTTTTCTTGTACTGAATCCCAGAAAAGATGATCACTCACGGTGTTGTAACGCTCCAGCAGCTCTGGAGTTACAGGATAGCGCAGTCTCATTTTCCTGTAGAGTGCATGCTTTTCATAATAGCTGACCAACTCCACCAAACTTTCAAAGTAAGCAGACGTCCCCAGCACAAAGTGGTGCCCATCTTTGTTAATCCTGCAATGTTTCACTTTTCCTTTGGCTCTGGAGAGACAGAATTTCACAGGGAAGCAAGCATAGTTATAACTTCTGCCATAACTTTGCATCCTCTCTTCCCCCTACCAGAGCTTTAAGACTTGGAGTTTCACCATCAATCAGTGGTTTCAGAACATAGCCCCAGGCAAGAGGAGTCAACATGAAGAGACCAGGACCCAGAAAAAGGAAGTGCATTCCTGAGACCTTCTCAGAATGGTTCCCAACAAGTAGTAAAACTATGAGAGGTAGCATGGCGCATGGAAGTTAAGGCTGGATTCGGAACCAGATGATCTGAGTTCGAATCCCAACTATACTACTTAAACTGAATGATATGGGGCAAGTCTCTGGGGTATAACCAGATGATCTATTAGGTCCTTTTGGGTTCTAAACCTAAGATCTGTGATCCATCAGAGTAGTGAGTTAACTCCAAAGAGATCTAACCATAACCATCAATCTCCTTAAATAAAATAAAATAAAATTTTCACTACAAATATTCTTGATCCACATGGGAAAATTGTCAAATAATAGTTGTAATGAAGCATGATATAAATGTTAGTTAAAGGATAGTGCAAGTATTATTAACCCCTTTTATAGATGAGGGGACCAAGAAAATGTTAAAGACCTGCCCCCAGTCCCACAGCTACAAAGTGTCAAAGCCAGAACTCAACCGGATCATCTTCGCATTCCAGGGGCTTTTCACTGTACCATACTATGTCTGTGAAGTCATCAAACCTCAGAATTTCATCAAGTCAGTTAGCAATAAAACTATACATGATTTTCCTGAAATGAATTGTCAAACTACCAAACATAACTTCTCCCAAACTTCATTTCCCCCCAAGTTCCTTTACCCATCATCAGTAAGAGAAAAAAAAGTTACAAAAATCTATCTTCTAGGAAAAAAATAAATAGCCTCAAAAATAGAAAACAACACTAATTTCACTAGGTCTTACACAGAGTAAGGTCACAGTTCCCTATGACCAAGACCAAGAAACCTGAATGAATAGCTTTTCAGAGCAACAGGGAAAAAAGAATGGTGAAACTACCCTGACATGTTTGGGGTTCTTCCTGTCTATTTTCCCCTCACCAGCTCATTCTCCAAGGGTCAACTGGGTCACCATTAAACAAATTACCTCACCTCTAACAGCCCAAGTCCTTGTCTGTAAAATGAAAGGAATAATGACACTTATCGTGAAAAGGTAACTGTGAGTATCCAAAGAGAGATAATGGATGTGAAAGTGTCTTCTAATCATAAATTGGGGTGCCTCAGGAGGTAGTGAGTCCCACTTTACTTGGGGGTCTACAAGCAAAGGAGTAGGACCATTTGTCCAGTGTGTTATGGTTTAGAATCCTTTTCAGGTATGCATTGGACTAAAAGGCCCCAGAAATACCCTCCAACTTTGAGATTCTATGATATATAAGGTACTATTATTAGACAAGGGTGTCTAATAATAGACAGAAGGAAGGAAGGCAGTGAGCTGGATTTCATCTGGGAAATTGTATAGTGATTTCAGTAATCCCAAGCAGAGATCCCTAAAGCAATAAACCCATCTTCTGGATTCCAGTATGCTCCCATATAGCTACAAATCATGGAATGCTACAATCTATGAAGAATCAGAATCATGTGTGACCTAAAGGGTAAATGGTGGAGGGGAGGGTAACAAGCTGTAGCATAATCCAATGAACTATATAATGATATCGACCAGGAAAATGTATGAGTATAAAAGAAGATGGGCCATGCATATAAGGAAAAGAAAGGATAACAGAAGTACAATCTGAATGTTGCCTTGTTGTCTACAAAATAAAAAGACCTAGAGGAAGGGCTCCAGTACACTGTAAAGACTGTCTTTGGAACATTTGTAGGAAACCATAAACTACAGGATGAAAAGGAATGGATGGACTGTGGTGTGTACAATCGGAGAGATGATCACATTTCTAAGACCACACATAGTAAAGAAAATAAGGTATCTTTAAGTCAAGATCCACTTTGTAACATCTCTTTCCAAGTCTCCAGAAAACTCAAAAGGACCTAACCAAACACCCTAAACAAATATATTCAAACAGTCCCTGAAAGGCAACAATGCGTTCAGCTCCCCTACACCAATGGGGGTAATAAAGGGTCACAACAAAGGCCATATACATATATGTCCCCCATTTCTAGAGGATCAGAAAACAATAAAGTACACTGAGACAATGTCAATGACTTTCTCTTTCTTTGAGAATTAAGGAGGCACTGGACTTACTTATCAGGCCTTGGAGTTACCATTGTGGATCTCACTTTTGATTGTGCTGTGAAACATTAAACTACTAGATAATAAGCTTCTAGATAACAAAGATGCAGTTGCATATTATCAAACCATAGCACCATCTCTCTTCTAATCTTTATTATCAGTGTCTTAAGAAAGCAGCAGCTAACTATGAATACCCTTAAGGAAGGAACCAGCTTCTCTCTCACTGTTCCCTATAGGCAGCAGAGAAAAACATGGAGAACCCAAACCTTGAGCTGACCCATGTAGTGTTGTATATGAAGGGAGAGCATGAGAGTCAGGTGAGGTCATTCTGGAGAAAAGCAGTGTACATTTAGGAAACTCCTGTTATAAAAGTAGCTTGTCCTGAGTGTCTTTTCTTGTCTTCACCCATGTTCTGTGCTCCCCCCTAAGTAAAATCTTATGCATAATACTTGTGTCACAAGCAGCTTGAGATTTCAGGTGCACAGTACACTGTACCAAAGGGCTAGGCAGTGATGACCACAGTATCTTCTGAACTCTTCCCTATTTTCTGAGACATACCTGTGTCAGAAGTTGAGAGATCTTGACAGAAGCCAGATAACCTTAAAACTCATTCCTTTTCTCCAACATAAGTTAGAGAATACCAACAGGAAAGAAAGATTCTCTGTTCTCTAAGAATTATGGGGAGAATCACCTAAAAAGCTGTCATTTTTGATGGGGAAGACTTCATAAAAATTCACTTTTCATAAAGTGTCCAAGAAAGCCAAGGGGATTCCACTGAAGATATAAGTCCTATTTAGTGACAGCTGGAATACTTCATGACTTTTGCTCACTTAACCTCCCAATGAGCTGTTCCCTACATATGGGTTTGCCCATACACTTACCTGAAAGTAATGGCATATGCATCTCCCCCTTCTCTTTTCCTAATCAGGAAGGCTCCATCTCGGGGAATTCTCATCAACATGTCTTCAGCTTCTCCTCTGCTCAGGCTATCATAGTACCAACTGCAGCATGGCATTGGGGGCGGGTGGGGAAGAAAGATAGACGAGAGATTCTAAAGCTTGTCAACTTGCCAGTCAGCCAGAGTAACTGGTGGCGGTGTTTCCTAAATTATAGTCTCAGAAATTACCATATAAATTATGTATTAGATTTCCCCATCTTGCCTCACATGACAGCAGTTTAGGGAAAAGAATACAGCAACATATCAAATTCTTGGGTAAAACATCAGCATGGCTTGTCTGCTTAAAGCAACACAGAATAAATCAGCTTATCGTTACAAAACAATACAGCCCAGAACTGCCATGCTGGTTATCACAGAATGGCACATTAGCTACAGCTTCTGTCCCAAAAAACATGAGGCAAAGGGCACAGCCAGAAGGATTTGGTTGTTTTCATGCGTGTATTTGTGTGTGTATGTGTGTGTGTGTGTGTGTGTGTGTGTGTGTGTGTGTGTGCTTAAAGAAGGAAAGCAAAGCAAGGGAAAAAAAGAAAGAACCCACAAGAGAATACAGGAAGAGTTTTAAAAACAAGAGGGATTATCCAACATGAGCTGCTTGGTAACCTGAATTTTAGCAGAGCAATGACTCTTTGTTTGAGGTTTATTTTCCTCCATTGTCAGCATCAGAAGGCAGGACCAATCTTTGGTTCAATGTACGGATAAAAACTAAGGGAAAAACTTCGAATTTTTTTCATTTTCAGAGAAAAGAGCAAAGAACTCTTATGAGGAAATGTTTCCATGCCATAAGTAACCTCTGGAAACCAAACCCCATGTTGTTTCATCTGTAAGAGAGAAAAGTAAAGCACTTGGAAACCATCAGGTGGATGCTTGGAGAGCATGCATGAATTTAAAGGAGCAACAAAGGTTCTTGGGCAGCCTGGGATGAACCAGTATTGAGCTTTCCTGGCTCCACCAACATCTGCCTTACTCCCTTAGTCAGAGAACTGCTCTATGTTCTTCCTTCCATACCCCACGTCTGTTTATTAATGGGATGAGATATCTGCATGCAAACATTTCTGGACCTCCAACACCCCAGGAGGTTGTAACTAAGCCCAGCATGGAAACCCCACAGAGGACACCCACTTTTGAGCACATAGCCAGACCACAAGGCCAGACATACGCTTTTGATTCGTGAGGATTGGGGTTGGGTACTGGGTCTGTCAGACGAAGCTCAAATTCTGCACATCTCAGGTGGGCTTCTCGGTAGTGTTGAATCAAGTCATAGATGCTGTTGAACATGAGGTTGTCAGTCAAATAATACTTCATGGTCCCTCCCTCAGGAGTTGACCGTATTCGACAGTGCTGGACTCTGCCTGATCTCCTGAAAAGAGAAGGGGTACATCTGTCAGGTCACATCACTTTCAAGGTTGCCCTTCTGTCTAAAAAGGAAAACTTACTTTTAAAGAAAATAAGGAGACTCCAAATGAATTAATTCTACCCAAACAAATAAAGGTGTGGTACTTAATAGGTAAAAGGACAAACTCTGAGCACTTCTCGGAAGTGTTACTACAAGATGTGTGTGTGTACATCTGTGTTTGTGTGCATGTATAAGCAGCCTTTTCTGACCCCTCCAACTGCAACCACTCTTTGTCCCTATGCCACCTTGTTTATATATTTATGTATCTGTGTGTGTTCTACTTGCATAGAACCCACATATATGTACACATATAGATATATATTCTCAGAGTTCTTAACCTGGGGCCCATGGACTTTTCAAAATATTTTGATAATCATATTTCAATATAATTTGTTAAATATATTTCAATATGATTTTTTCCTAAGTATTTTATTTTATGCATTCTATATTATTCTGAGAACAAGTTTATCAGTTTCACCAAAGGACTCCATGAAATAAAAAAGTTGAACACCCTGATTATATATGTATCTGTATATATGTCTAAATGTATGTATCTAGCTACCCACACATAATTGCAACAGCAACTCTCCTAAGTTTTAAGTTGCAGAGTGGATGCTAACTTGCTTTGGGAGATGATGTTTCCTCACTGAGAATTCTCTAAATCAATGAAATCATGGGTTGGGTCCTAGAATGAATGAATGAATGAATTGATGGATGAGGAAAATATAATACATGTAAGAATGAGTAAGAAATCTTTATTTATAGCTGGATTCATATTCTCACACACAACAGTGAGAACTACAGCACCTAATACAGCTGTGTTAACTGTCCTGGCACTTCCACCTAATCCTCATTTTATCTGTTATTGTTTGTCCTTCATTCTCAAAGAGGATGCCGTCTTGACTTTCAAGTGAATTGAACTTAGGTGAGGCAGAGCTGCACAAAGCCATCAGCCTCACCCTTTCCTCCAGAGTCACTGGAGTCCAGTGGCAAGACATAGGTCAGGACAATGAGCGACAGCCCAGTCACTTGTCTACCAAGCAAAGGGATACAATCTCTCCTCTGCAGACCAGGTCTTGTCTTCCAGATTCAAAACTGACATCCAAGGGCATCCAGATTTCCACCTGATTAGATATTAAGCTTTCTGAGCAGACTCTCTCCCTTCTCAGAGTACCTCACATTTCCTTTATCTCTGGACATGTCACATCCTCCAAGAGACAGTAAAAGTGGGAACTTTTTAAATTTTTTGTCTTTGTAGCCCCAGTTATCTACCCTGTGTACATGTATAGTAAGCTTTTAAAAAATGTTTGCTGAAATGACTTAAATAATTCTGCAAAATTCAGAAATATGCAATCTTATGATCCAAGAAATTTAACTTGTATACAAAAGCAAAATTCCCCTTTTTATTTCCATAGCTTTGGTCAGGGGAGTATGGTAAGCCCTCACTTTTAGATAGTGTGCTCATTCCTCAAAACTGCAACTTGGAGGGGACTGCCAGGAAATAACAGCTTGACTAAGGGGATATTGTTATTCTGATGGTTGGTTGGGAATATGTAGGGATGACAAACAAAGTGGCTTCAAGAACTTTATTTGGTAGTGTTGAACCAATGGTCTGCTGAAACACAGAGCTGAAATATGTAGTCATTTTGTTTTGTTTAATTGAACCTGTGATTTCATTGGTGAAGGAAATTCCCAGTGAGGAAAATACCTCTGGCAATGAAAACCTCCGAATGCTCTGCTCCTTAGAGAATAAGAAAGTTGCCTGGGTCCTGAGAGATGAAGTGACTTGTCCAGAGTCACAAAGACAGTATGTGTCAGGTGTGGGACTTGAACCCAAGTCCTTACTGACTCTATTCACCATACATGTTGCTTTATGGGATAATTATAGGCCTGTAATTATTCAAATTCCTAAAGAAAAGAAATTCAACTATATTTTAAGTTGCTGGAGGGCAGAAAGCACCTCTTATTCATCTCTCTACCCCTAGCCCAAGTTTGGCATCACACAGAGAAAATGGTCAAGGAAAATCAGCTAAATGAATAAAGTGAATGAAATTACCAGAAGGACAGCGTGTAGTCATTAGGGAAAGTCTCACTTTCACGGACTAAGAAGGTTCCATCCTTTCCCCCAGTTTCAGCACAGTATTCTTGCAGCAGTTTCTCAGCACTTGTCCTTTTCTCCATCTTCTTATGAAACCACTTCTCACCAAAATGCAAGTCAGTCTGTGATATATCCTGAATCACAAAGGGAGGCTAAGTTATGTCAGCTGCCAGACCAGAAAACTTGTAATGCAACTCCAGCATGAGAACATGTTGGTCGCCTCCAGTGTTACCTTGGAAAAGCGCTAGGCTTAACAGCCTTTGCCGTCTAAGTTAACAAAATGCCTGTTAAACTTGTCTATGACCTAATGGCTGGGGTCCAGCTGCCTATCTCAGGCCCCATGTGGCTGATGCAGCCTGGACACAAATATATTTGTTTTTGCTTTCTCTGTGCTGTCTGGCAATAGGTGTAAAGCCTGACAAACAAGTCAACCCCTGGCCCAGAGCTATTGCTACCTGCAATCTCTTGACTCAATGTACCATTTTCAATTAGAGTCAAAGTAAATCAACAGCCACAAGCTGCGCTCACTCTAGCAGGCCCCAGGGCTGAATCCTCTATGAGCACATGGCTGAGATTCTGCCTGAAGAAGCAGGACCTTGGGGCTATCCTGTAGTACATGGTCAAGTCCCTTACTGTGAGGATGGAAGCTCGTGGAACAAAAACCTGGGGCATAAACAGTGCTTCTGCTACATGATCGCCTGGGCTGGGAAGAATGAGAGCCACAATGGTGAGCATAAGCAGAGGGCTTTATTTAATTCACCGTGAGGACACCCCCACCTAGTGACAACAATGGGAAGTCCAGCAAAGCAGGAGAAAGGCTGTTCAGGTCTAGAACGTAAAAACGAGAACTTCTGCTTCTGTTTGAAAAGGCTGTAAAATAGGTTAAGTAAGATAAGGGCAGTGATACTGTCCTAAAAGCTGCTGGATCTCTTCAGTGACACACAAGTGTCACTGTTCATCCTCAGTGACACTGAGCTCCTCTACTTTGACACTCAGAAGCCTATTGTTACTGACCTCAAGATTTCATTATTTCATTAATTCATTCAACAGAAATGATGATGATGATGATAATGATGACAGCTAACACTTACATAGTACTTACTATATACCAGACACTGTGCTGAGTGCTTTACAATTATTATCTCATTTGACCTTCACAACAATCTTGGGAGGTAGGTGCCATTATCCCATTTTACAGATAAGGAAACTGGGCCAGAGGTTAAGTGACTTGCCCAGGGTCATACAATTAATAAGTTTTTGAGGCCGAATTTTAACTCAGGTCTTCCTGAGCTCTATCTTGGCCCAGAGCTCTATCCACTGTGTCACTAAACTGCCCAGACAGAAGAAAGAGGTGGGAGAGAGAGAACTGGGAAGGAAGATGCCCTTTCTTAATTCAGGTTTGTAGGAAAACCTGCCCATTTCTCATACCTTTACTGAATCCTCCTCCACATTCTGCTCTATAACATCACTGAAGGACAGCTTCTCGTCGGCTATGGCACAATAGTGACGATACCACTTCTGCAAAACAAGACCAGAGTTAGTTAGCCTTCTTAAGAGAGAAACACAAGCTAGTATGGCAACAGCAGCTGGGAGCCTCTTTCTTAGATATTGCTCATGCAAAAAAAAAATGTCTTCCATAAGTTTTTTCCTAAAATTTTTGTGCCTGAAGAAGCAAGCGTTCTCATTGCCCCATGCTAATCAGCTCATTCCTTCCTATTGTCTATAAAATAGGCATAATCCTTTTCTCCAGATGCTTCCAGCATCCAGACTGGATGTCCCTGCCCTGCATTTTGTGACTGCACAGCTCTCAGACCCCTGCTCTTCTTTCATGTTTCTAACAACCATAATGAAAATAATGCATAGTTACGGAAAAGGAAGAGAGGTTTTTATTTTATTTCTTTTTGTTCTAAAGCCCCCCTGCTTGGGCCTGCCAATAACATTTTCAGCACCATGGGGAGCAGCATTCAGACTTGCACGACTGGGTCTTATCTGATCAATGGATGATCCCATAAGTTCTTCTTGTCTTAAAGCCCTCATGCTTGGGCCTGCCAATAACATTTTCAGCACCATGGGGAGCGGCATTCAGACTTGCACGACTGGGTCTTACCTGATCAATGGTGTCCCACATGTACAATTCCCCTTGCTGTTTTTTTTCCTCCTTCTTGTCTTCAATGTTGATGTCCACATCTCCTCTGGGACCCAGCTTCTTGTGCTAAAATGAAATACAATGAAGGTTTCTCCCTGGGAACCTCTCTTCCCTATCAGCCAGTAAATAAACAATTATTATTATCATGTACCAAGTGTAGAGACTCTTTTGGTTGCTAAGAGCAATGCAAGAAGAACAAAGGTCTCTTGAGCCTCTGCTGCCTGAGGGGAGAATATAAAATGCTTGGGAAGACCACCAAACCACCCCTCACCCCATCCCACAACATACACACGTGGAGCAACATAAAAACAAAAACAAAGGAAAATATCAACACATATTGAACACATTACTCTAAATGTGAACAGACCAGGACAGGCAGGATACAGTGGAACCATTAACTATAGCCCGGGAAATGTACTGCTTTTTTTTTTGTTTTTAAGCAACTGGGGTTAAGTAACTTGCTCAAGGTTACACGGCCAGTTATTTCTGGGTGTGGTGCTAAGTATCTGAGCCTGGATTCGATCCCCAGGTCATCCCGACACTGGGGCCGGTGCTGACATGTACTGCTTTTATGCATTCTAGAATTACGTTACTTTTTTTGGCTGTTAAGACAGACTCTTAATTCACATTATTTGGCAATCCACTAAAACAATGAGATCCTTTCCCGATGAACTTCTGTCTAGCACCTCTGAACAACCTACACATGTAAAGTTTATGTTTTTTAATCTGAACAAAAGACTTACATTTATCTAGATTAAATTTTATCTTACTACTGTAGTGCTCCTCTCTATTGGGTTATAGGAAGAACAATACATTACATGCAGTCCATGGTTCTAATATGACTAGATCTTTTGGGATTCTAAAGACTCTGTAATCTTATGACCTAGTGGTCATAAGGTGGGTAGTGGTACAGTGGAGAGAGTGCTAGACCTAGAATTAGGAAGACCTGAGTTTAACTCTTGCCTCAGACATTCACTAGCTGTGTGACTTTGGGCAAGTCACTCAGCCTCTCAGTCTTATTTTCCTTATCTGTAAAAGGGGGGTAATAATAGCACCTACCTCACAAAATCATTGTGAGGATCAAATGAGATAAAATATGTCAAGCACTTGGCAAACCTTAAAAGATTATGTAAATACTCTCATTTTCATGATAGTGTTATCATGCTAACTATCCTTCCCAATTTTTTTCATCTACACACTGAATATGCACAGCTTCTATACCTTAATCTGACTCATTGACAAAAATTATAAATTATTTAGATCTGAGAATATACCCCCCCCCATTAATGTTCTCCTTCCAGTTGACAGGGATGTGTCAATGGCACCTCTGCATCCAATCACCCAGCCAGTTCTGAATCTACCATTCTACCTCTCTATCTGGTGCACAAGAAAAGCAAGACAGATTTTGTCTTTGACATTGCTGGAGTCTAAATAAACTAGAGCTACAGCATTATCCTTATCCACCAGTCTAGCAACCCTGTTAAAAAAAAAAAAAAGGACTGAGGTTAGTTTGGCATGAGCTGTCCTTCATCAAAATTTCCTTTTAGAAATATTTACAAACCAGACCTTTTTTTAAACAAAAGTAGCCATACTGGTTTTAAAGGGGGAGTCAAAGTGCTCCTTTTTCCTCATTGTCACTTCTAGATTCTCTCTTTGCTTCTTTTTCACTCAGTAACCTTTCCTCTTTGAAGTTCACCCAATTCAAATCATAGCAGCTTCACTATACTCAAACTCAGAGGACCTATTCTATCTCCTTTTTCAAGGCCTTCAGCACCTGGTTCAACATCTTCCTCTCTTCCCCAACTCCTGTCTTTATACTAGGGGACTTTAATATCCATATAGACGTTTGCTCAAACTCCCTTCTCTCCCATTTCCCCAACCTCTTTAAGGCCCATGCTTTACTCCTTCACTCTTCCTGAGTTCAAATCTGACCTCACACACTTAGTAGATGTGTGATCTTGGGCAAGTCACTTAATTCCATGTGCCTAGGAGGTATCTGGGTGGCTCAGTGGATAGAATGCTGTCTATCTATCTATCTATCTATCCTGAAGGAGTCAAGAAGACCCTAGTTCAAATTCAACCTCAGACACTTACTGTGTGACCCTGAGCAAGTCACTTGACCTGTGTTTGCCTTAATCCACTGTAGAAGGAAACAGCAAACCACTATAGTATCTTTGCCAAGAAAACTAGAAGGATAGTACAGTCCATGGGGTCATGAAGAGTCAGACACAACTGAACAGCAATAAGATAAATATTTAGATATCTAGATATACAGTTATAGATATCTAGATATATATATATAATATACATATATATGACAAATATCTATATTTTTAGATCTATAGAGAGAAACTTCCTATTTATATTGCATTTATTTTTATACATACTTATTGTACCTTCCCCATTAGACTGTAAGCTCACTGCAAGTAGAGATTTTTTTCTTTCTTTGTACTTACATCTCTAGTACTAGAACAGTGCCTGGCACACAGTGGATGCTTGATAAATACTGACTGATTTATTCTATAAATTGTTCCCCTGGTTTTGATTACTTCCATCCACATCAATTAAAAAAATTATTTTTTCTGAAACCACCTCTTTTATCATTTCTTATAGCTCAATAATATTCTACTACATTCATATACCATAATTTATTTAGCCATTCCCCAGTTGATAGACACCTCCTTAGTTTCCAGTCCTTTTACACTATAAGAACTGCTATAAATATTTTTGTACCTATAAGTTCTTTTCTTCCTTCCTTGAAATCTTCAAGAAATAAGTTTATTGGTGTTATTGCTGGGGACATAATTCTAATAGGAATTATGTTCCAGAATGGCTGGACTGATTCACCACCCCACCAGTAGTGCATTAGTGTTCCTGTTTTCTCACAGTTCTTCCAATAATTATCATCTTCCTGTCTTGTCATCTTTATAGTCTGATAGATACAAGGTAGAACCTCAGGGATGCTTAAGTTACATTTCTTCAATTATTAATGATTTTGAGCATTTTTTCATAGGGCTTACTCCATTTTTTCAGTAATATATTTCAGCACACTGGGATGTAGTTCCTCTTCCCTGGTGACAAACTCATAGAAGACTGTAAGATGCTCTTTTACTATTTCTTTACATATTTTGGTTTTCAACTTCCTTTAGTAATCATTTTTGTGCCCTGCCTTTTGATTCAAGGATCATTCTCCTTAGTAAACAGAAGCAATACAGGAGTTGAATGGTTTTGCCTCCTCTTGTCACTGTGCCATTTACCTCCTAGATCCCTGCACTGACCTCTCCCAAGGTGTTTGTATTGTCATTTATGTCTTTGTATGTCATCTTCCCCCAATAGAACATAAGTTCCTTGAGGGTAGGATCTGTTTCATTTTTGCCTTTATTATTTCAAGTACAGAGTACAGGGCCTGACACTATAGGTACTTTGTAAAGACCTGCTAATTGATTAATTGATCTACCTTGTCCGTGTCCCTTATTTGACCTTCTTTCCCCCTAAAATAGCTTTTAAAACCTTTTTTTTCCTTTGTTTTACTTGACATCCTTTACCAGTCTCAGTTCACCCTGAGCGTTAGTATTCCTAACGCTATTCTCACAGGACTAAGCCACTTTTATAATCATCTTCCAACACTTGTCCTTGTTTCCATCTTCTGTCTTTTTAAATCTACATTGTTCAATGCGCTCCCTGCACATCTATCAGTCTCTTTAGACAGCCCTCCCCTTTCTTCACTGGAACTGTTTTCCTCTGGGTCTTTACAATTTCATTCTTGGGTATTTCCATTTCTCCTGGGCTGACCTACCCTAGGGCATTTTAGCTGTGGGTACACAACACTGTATATAATATCAGGGGGTTGGTTTGTTTGGGGGTTTTTTTGGATGTATTGATCTATCTTACTGAATTTTTTTTCTTATATTCCTCTTTTTCTGAAAAATTATTTGTTATAAGGGATGGCTCTCTCAAAGAAGGAAGAATCAAGGGGAAATCTAAGCAATGTAGAAAGCAGAAATATCAAAAAAATTTTTTTTACTATTTTAAAAAGGGAACAGAAAAGCATTTTAGGTGTGGGAGCCTACCTACCTGAGGGGCATGATGGCATACTGGAGAAAGAGAAGTCAGTCTCAGAGTCAGGAAGACTTGGACTAAAGGTCTAGCCTAAGACACATCCTAGTTGTGTGACCCTGTGCAGGTCTCAGATCAAGGCATTAGGCCACCAAGCAGGTGCAGATCTGCACTGGTCAAAAGAATTGCCTTACTTAAGGGTTTCCTATGCCAATATAAAGGGGGAGGGAGGGAGAAAGAGAAGGAGGAAGAAGAGGAAGAGAACAACAAGAAGAAGAATTTAGGATTTTGCCTGCCTTTTCTTTGGACCTCTGAAATCTACTCTCACAAATTTTAGGGTATACTATGGTCCAGAGGAAACAAGCAGTGGAATCAAAATTAGAAAAGACTCAGTGCCTCTGACTGTTACTAGTTATGTGACCACAGCTAGCGTGTCACTTAACCTTGATAAGCTTCATTTTTTTTCATCTGTAAAATAGGGATAATAATACTCCCAAGACCTATCTCACAGGCTTATCAGAAAGACTAAATGAAACAATGTATGTAAAGTGTTCAACAAATCTTAAGGTTGTAGATAAATGTCAGCTTCTCATATTGTATCAGATAATGTCTGGCTATTCTGTCTTTTCATAGAATAAATTCTAAGATGAAATGATCATATCTTCCAAAGGTCCTATCTATTCTATTTCAATAACTAGTTCTGTTTTTTTTTTTTTCAGTAGGAATTCAGGTCCAAAATCATAGTTCCCCTTCCATCACTTTTTTTTTAAGCAGTCGGGGTTAAGTAACTTGCTCTAGGTTACACGGACAGCTATTTCTGGGTGTGGTGCTAAGTATCAGAGCCCAGATTTGATCCCCAGGTCATCCCGACACTAGAGCCGGTGCTCTTACTCGCTGAGCCACCTGGCCGCCCCTAAGCAATTGAGGTTAAGTAACTTGCTCAAGGTTACACAGCCAGGTGTTTCTGGGTGGGTGCTAAGTGTCTGAGCCCGGGATTCAATCCCCAGGTTATCCTGACACTGGAGCCGGTGCTCTTACTTGCTGTGCTACCTGGCCGCCATCCTTCTATCACTTTTTGAGGAATGGAATTATGATGCATAATCACACTTCAAATCAGAGTTGAAAGGAACATCAGTGACTATCTACTCAATCATTCATTTATTCACTCACTCACTTCATCCAACATGCATTTTATCAAGTGCCTACTATATGCCAAACAATATGCTAGGTGTTAGGGAAACAGTCTTTGCCCTCAAGGAGATTATATTCTAATGGAATATTGGAAGGAAACAACATGTTCACAGATAAGTTCAATCAAAATATATGCAAGCAATTTGGGTAGATGACAAGGCGTCATAGAGGAGGTAGCCCTTGGGTTGAATCCTGAAAGAAGCTACGGAATCTAAGAGGCAAAGGCGAAGGAGTAATACCTTCTAGGCATGAAGGACAGACTAATGAAAGGTAGAGAAGTAAGAGATGAAACACTATATAAAAAGAAGCCAATTTGGCTGGAATGTACAGTGTCTGAGGCGAAACAATATGAAAACTGCCTGGAAATATAGTTGGAACCAACTGTGAACAGCTTTAAATGCCAAAGATTTAGTTGATCCTTGAGGCAATAGGAAGCCATGGGTAGTTATTGCGCAGGGGAGCGAAATGCTCAGGCCTGTATTTTAGGAATGTTAATTTGGTAACTGAGTAAAAGGTGGACTGGAGAAGGCAAAGACTAGAGGCAGGAAGATCAATTATGAGGCAACTCCAATAGTCCAGGTAAGAGGTAATGAGGATCTGATCTGAACTGAATGTGAGTGGAGAAAAAGGAATAGAGGCAAGATGTGACTAATTGCCTGGATGTGGGAGGCAGGCATGACACTGACCCATTGATGACTACTCTGAGTTAAAGAAGGATGAATTTGAGGGAAGAGATAATAAGGTCTGTTTGGGTCATCTTGAGTTTGAGATGCCTATGTGACATTCAGGTCAAAATATCCAATATACCCATAAGCAATCCAGGACTGGAGCTTAAAGAAGAACTAGGACTAGATGTAGAGATCTGGGATTGATCTACATAGAGATAAACAAGTCTGTGGAAGCTGATGAGATCATCAAGAGAGAAAAGGAAGGGAAAACAAAAGAGAAGATTCTTCAACCAGGACAGAGCTTCACAGATCACTGATAGTTAGGAAGTAGGCCATGGATGATGAGCTAGTAAAGAACACTAAGACAAAAATGCCTGAGAGATAAGAGAAAAACCAGGAAAAGCTAAAGGAGGGGAGAGCATCCGAGAGGACACAGTGATCAATCATGTCAAATTCTGCAGAGGTCAAAAAGGATAAGGACTGAAAAAAGGAACATCAAATAGAGTCCTTCTCCTTCACCAAAACACACACTGATTATTTCCTTACTTCATTGCTCCAATAGATCTAGGATCTCAAGAGTAGAGATCTGCAGCCCTCATAAGCCCCTCTGTCTGGCATGAATCACAGAATGGCCAAGCTGGGAGGGACCTTGGAGATCCAAGGGTTCTTAATCTTAAGTTTTTCATTTACTAAATGACACCAAATGCTGATAAATGGGACATACCTTGATGACAATTTTTTCTTTCAGCTGGGCAGGGGATGGCAGCTGGTCGGCACTGGCTTCAGTGGGCTTTGTAAGGAGGAGGTCCCCAAACACTTCCTTAAACACCCTGGCCATATGGCGCTGCTGTTCTACACAGCAGTGCTCTTCAATGGAGAGGATCACAGGGAACCTGAGGAAGGAAAGTAGAACAAAGAGAGCAGACTATTGGTTCCCTTCCACAAAAGGAAGAGAGAAAACAGGAAAAATGATCAAAAGTCCTTGTGGCCTGTCCTGGAAATGCTGGGTAACTGCCATCTTTCATTCAGCTAAGCAGGAGAAGAAGCTCCTAGGACAAACAACAGACCATCCAGGATAGATAAAGACAGAAGTTTGCTTCCTGGGATCTCTGCTAGGACACCTTGTCTAGTTAGAAAATAAGGCCACTAAAAGTAAACTGCTTTTTGTTGTGGTTGTTCAGTCACTTTATTTATGTCCGACTCTTTGTGGCCCCTTGGGGGATTTTCTTCGTGAAGATACTGGACTGGTTTGCCATTTCCTTCTCCAGCTCACTTTACACATGATGGAAACTGTGGCAAACAAAGTTAAGTGACTTGCCCAGAATCACACAGATAGTAGGTATAGTTTTGAACTCAGGAAGGTGAGTCTTCCTGACTCCAGGACTGGCACCTTATCCACTGTACCACCTAATTGCCCCTATTGCCTCAGATAAGGTTTAACAAGGGACTAGCCCTTGGGTCCCAAGGCTGAAAATGGGGCTTAGGCAAGAGAATTGGACTGAATAAATAGATCTGCAAAAAGATCACCAAACTCCATGGGAGGTAATGACACCATCAAGAGGGAGAATGTAGAAGTGTAGAAAGAAGAATCTTTGACACAGTAAGCTCTGTCTTATGGGATCAAAGGCTGGGTGGAAATGGTTTGGTCCCTTGTGGCTCCAACGTCTGAGGAGCAAGGAATGTAGATATTTTAAATATTTTCTGTAAATATTTTACCATTGTAGGTACACTTTGGGTCCCACTAGTATAAATATGCCCATAAACCAGAATGAAGAGGAATGGAGAGAGGCAAGGTAGGTTTTTGGGTTTGTAGCCTAAAAAAGGTTTTTCCTATGCTGAGTTTGCAATGAAGAGCTGGGATGAGGATGTGGCAGTGGGTAAGGATGAACTAAGAAAAATACAGAACTGCTTCTGATCCAGAAACTCTCAGTTCCAGACTTGGCCAGATGTTCCATCTGCCTTCTTTTACTACATCTCTCAGAGCTGGTATGAAAGGAAGTCTCCCTTACATGTAATCACCATGATCTGGAGATACTGAAGGAAAAGTAAGGAAGAAAAATGCAAATGCCTTCACAAGCATCTGGTTACACCTGAGCTCTCTCCTCTTCCAAGTGGGGCCCCCTCTCCCAAGTCAAAGCTACAAAAACTGCAAGCCTACTGTGAGGAGACAAAAGCATGGTCTCTGATGGCCTGCACCACATCATCAAACTTGATTTTCGTCGTCCGAGTCCAGCCATGATAGATGATCGGCTTCCCATCAGGCCCATCCCAGCAATCCACTGAGGGAAGAAAACACATCATTTTTACCATGCTAGTCATGTGCATTTTTTACATATATGAGAACATAATTGCAGGGTAAAAAGCCCATAGATAACCCACAAAGGAATCACCACAGGGTAAGTACTTGGATTTCAGGTAGAATAATTACATTAGAGGGAGGGATGTGTCTGCTCAGTTGGATGGACTTTAAAAAAAAAAAGCCTGACATTTAATGAAGCCATAATATAGAGATTTGGGAAGTTTGTCCAAGAAGAGATCCTTGCCTTTTTAAAGGTATCAATAGTCCCTAAACAACTCTAACAGAGAACTGAGAGGAAGAAAACAGAAAACTTCCCCCAACCTTGATTACATGGGCAAGTTCATGCCAAAATCCATGCTCCCTAAATTTTTTCAGCTTACACATGCTATGAGCTCATTGGGATACCACAGGAAAGGAATGAGGAACACTATTCATATGTTCCCCCTAACCATGTTTATTTTTATATACATACACACACACACACACACACATACAACACACACACACACACACACACACACACACAGCACAAACCTCAACACTAGGCATCCTGCCTCCCCTCTCTCCAACAGTCAACATTCTCTATCTCAAGTCAAAATCTGGCACAGGGGAATGAAGAGAACCTGAGATGTATCAAAGATTCCTTAAGGATTCATCAAAATGCCCCAATGCACAGGGACAGAAAAGTGACCTATGTGACTCCTTAGCATTCATTAAAAACAGGGCAAGAATCTGATTTTCCATACTATACAAAGGAATAGCATGGAACATCTCTTCCTCTTTCAGGAAGAACCCATTTGCAAGAAAAGCTTCCTCAGAAAGAATTCTAAAAAGTCTAAGAGATTGTGAGAGCTTAATGAAGGCAGGGGCTATGTATTATTAGCCTTAAAATAACATCTATAAACAAAGTTTATATGTCCCAGCACATTGAGCATCAGAAATTAGACATAGCAGATGCTCAGTAAATATTGACTAAATGTATAAGCCTCTACATGTGTTAGCTGCCTTTCTCTATAAAGACTTACACTCTATACACCGGCAACCCATTCGAAGACATCGAACATAGGATTCAGTAGAAGATTCACTTCGAAGCTGGTCCCCGGTGAGGTACCTGAAGGAACAGAGCAGAACCAGTCGTGTCAAAGAGGTCATAAGATAATGTCATTAGAATCTTCTGAACATTAATGCTTCTGTCTTATTAATCTGTTGCTCTTAGGTTGAGAACCAGAAATAACTCTCTATTTCACAATTAAAACGAGTCCAGTAAACTCATTCACACCAAGAAGATTCCACAAAGTTGGACAAGTTTGCTTTTATCAGTCCACATGTTGAAACTGTTCATCAGGTAGAAGGGAAACTAAGTCTGGGGTGCACAGTGACTTACTAGGAATCTGGAGACCTAAGTTCAAACCCCACCTCAGACACTTATCTCTATAATCCTGGACAAATTACTCAACCTCTTTATGCCTCAGTTTAGTCATTTGTAAAATAGCATCTACTTCCCAGGGTTGCCACGAGGATAAAACAAGATAAAATTGACAAAATGCTTTGCAAACAAAGTGCTATTATAAATGCTAGCTATCATCATTGCCATCATCATCATCATCATATAACACTAAGTGAAGAAATTGCCAAACATGGGAATAAGTGTGACCAGGCCCCTGTTGTGTGACAGAAAACAACAAGAGGAGAGCCAAGCAGCCTACAAATCTACCTGCTGGGCAAGCAACCCACCCACATGCCCATAAGTTTCAGAGATGAAGCACAGAGAGCAGTCTTGGTCACAACTCACAGCGGCTGTGAGCCAACTGCACGATTACAATCAGTCACCGCTGCAAGCAGTAAGCACTATGTTGATCCAGAAATGGGTTAAGAAATAGACTGGAAGGGAAAGAAATGATAAAGGAAAAAGACAGAACACAGAATAGATACACAGGCCCATACACCTCTGATAGTGCCTCTGCCTTCTGAAATGGCCATTCTGGAGAACACCAGAGCAGTCAAAGGACTACAGGATTTAGCATGGGAAGTCACAGAGTGCAAAGACATAATTTTACAGAGAAGGAAACTGACCTCCACCCCTCTCCCCTCCCCAACCTCTCCGTCTGAAATGGAGTGACTTCACAATGTTTCCAAATTAAGTCTCCTTGGCTGAGATATTTGGCAGCTAGGTGGCCCCATAGATAGAGCACTGGGCCTGGAAAGCTCTGAGATCAAATTCTGCCACAGACACTTATTAGCTGTGTGACCCTGGGCAAATCACTTAACCTCTATTAGCCTCAGTTTCCCCATCTATAAAATGTGGATAATAACAATAACAGGGTTGTTGCAAGGATCAAATGAGATAACATATGACATGCTTTTAAAACCATAAAGCCCTATATAAATACTAGTTGCTAGTGCTATTATTATTATTGCTTTCTTCCTTCGTGATCAAGTACCTAAGACTGGGTTTTTTACATGATAGGGGCTTAATAAATATTTGTCCAGTAGAGTGATATTCACAATAGGACAAACCAATGTTACACGTTGACCAACTGAGATAGCAAGAGCAGTATAATACAATCAACTGGGATGATCACTTATTATTCTGAGTAGTTTAGGGTAAATCATTCAATCTAGTATCCCATGGGATTACTGCGTGTTCAGCTCAGGAATCTGAAGAGGAGGAGGGGTGAAAGGAGACAAGGGTCTCACCTCCATTGCTAGAGCTAGACAAAGACCCTTCCAAGTTTAAGACCAGATGATCACAGATTTAGAGCCAAAGGTCCCTCAGAGACCATCTAGTCCAGACCCCTCACTTTACAGATGGAGAAACCAAGGCCCAGAGAAGCAAAGTGGTAAATATTAAGAGTGCTAGGTTTGGAGTGAAAGGATCTGAGTTCAAATCCTGGTCCCTTGCATGTCCTTGGAAAAGTAATTCACTTTACCTTTCTTGGCCTCTGTTTCCTTACCTTTACAATGAAGGGTTTGGACTAGATGGCCTCCAAGGTCCATACCAGGTCTAGATCAATGATTCTAGGTAACTAAGTGTCCAAGATCCCCCAGAGAATTAGTGGCTAAAATAGGAGTAGAACCCAGGTCTGCTGCTTCCCAAACTCCTAATGTTCCTTGTGGCAAAGCTGAGAGTCAGCTCAGAAGAGGGGATCTGGGAGAGAAGACCTATGAAAGGCACTTCCGTACATGATCACAAACAAAGAAGTGTCTGAGAGGATATAGCAAGCCCCACGAAACAAGCTCTGAAAAATTCCCAAGAAATTTCTAGGGTAGATGGAAATTCCACCAGCTGCATAAGCAGTTTCCTGTGGAAAGTTGACTCCCAAACTCCACACTTTAGATCTCACCACTATCAAAACCTACTTTTGAAAATAAATACTGAGATTATCCATGAATCTTCTTCCCCAGCAAGACCACTCCTTAGAAAGGTATTTGGGAGTAAAATATGATCCCCGAACCTGCATTAATACCTGTGTTAGCCCAAGTGTAAATCCTTACTGGCCTAGGATCTTAGCAAGGCTAATAAAGGTCAGACAGGCTCAGCTCACAGAAGCCATTGCAATGGTTTTTGTTTCAGTGACATGTGGTATATACACCTGAGATGGACCCCCAGGACCCTTTACAAAAAGCTGAAGGCAAAAGATTCCATCCAGTACCTGAAGGGACACTGACTACCACAGGCTCTGGCAGCTGGAAGCAGGGTACAATCCTAATAGAAGTTCAGAGGACCACGGAGCATTCAGGCTACAAGGAACCTTAGAGCTCATGGGTCAAGAGTAATTATCTGAGACCCAGAGAGGGGAGGCAATTTGTCCAAGGTCACAAAGTGAGTAAGTTAGGGGCAGGGCCTGAACCAGAACCCAGGTTTTCTAATTCTCAGTCCAGGGCCTTTTCTACCTCAACAAGGAGGGTTGAGCATGATCATAGGGCCAGATGAAATGGACAAAATAAAGGACTGGGCCCAGCATCTGTAACAACAGCCTTGAGGTTTTCTGTTACAGAGACATCTATCTACACTAACTACCCCATGATCTACACATTTCTTTGGTTAGTTTAATTCAAATGTTGATCATGACAGGCTTACATGCAAGGTAAAAAAGCCGGTGTAGAGAAAAGTATGTTTGTAAAAGATCAGGCAACTCAGAAAAGAACCCAAACAAGCTGGAAAGGTAGAAACCTTAATCTGTAACTTCCTAAATTTCTATGATTCTAGGTACTGGTGATCACTAGTTTACCTTATAAAGGAAGCAAACTGCCTCTAATAACTTCTTTTTCATTTCTGAGATACTGCTGAGGGATGATCCACATGTACATAGCATAAATACAACTTCCTAATTCTTCTGATGCAAGTAGAGAGAATATTTCAGTGTTATTGGAAAATGTCCAATATCTTACACCAACCAGCCCCAGCCTCAAGAAAACTTTTTTAGACCCCAATCAGAAAAACTTCAGTCTACCTTATCGCACGGGTAGATTAGATGCCTTCAAAAACTATCTTGATTTTTCACACTTCTTAATATTGTTGTGTGCTGAGCTATCAAGAAACTTACGTGTTATGAGATGAAGAAATCCAATAATGAGACAAGGGGTTATTCATGTCTTGCATGTCAACTGTATCATATTTATCATCCCAAATGCTGTTTTCTTTTGAAAACAGGTACGTAAGGAACTAAAAAATAAAGCAGAATAAAAAAAAAAAAACAAGAAAAAACAAAGTCAACAAATATAGAAACTGAATGTCAATCAGAATGGTAAGCAGCCAACTCAACGATAAGAGATTTACCCACAGGGGGTCAATAAGCCCCAATTTCACCAACGATTTCAACTTTTCTCAATCAGAGCATCTAACCAAGTGACAATCCCCTGATATGGGTGGGTTTTCTCTCTTTCCCTCTCCTTACCATTTCTCTATTAAAAGTATTAACAAGCCACGAAGGAGCCTCAAAAAGTGTAGGAGGCAACGTGAGAAACAGTCTGTAGTAAGATACAGGAAACACAGTCTGGGCCAATAGAAGCTCCGTGTCATTAACTGATTCGTATAGTGAAATCATGTCAAATATGACTGAAAAATCATCTTTAGACAGTTAAAAAAAGCTACACACACACACACACAATAGGGGCATTTCACACCAGGGGGAAAGAGACGCATTCACTAACCTCATCGATAAACAGGAACGGCTCAGCTGTTTCTCTCATAGTGTCATCTATAAATTTTGTCATCCGCTCTCTTACTTTACTTAGATCTTGTGCCCAGCTTTCCTTAAAACAAAAAACACAAAAAAAGAAAGAACTACCACCAAAAGATGACAAAGGGAAGACATGTGAATTTTCTACCAGAGTTTGGAGAAAACCAGCTATGCATCTATATACAGAGAGTGGCACGAAGTTATTAAATTTTAAAGTCTTTTGTATAATCAAAAAAATGGGCAGGTAGATCTTGTGATATCAAGAAGAATCAAAGAAGGCTTCTGGGTGAACCCTCTTGCAGCACATTTAAGGAAGGACCTGGACAAGGATGGGCTACACAGAATGGGCAGGGACTCACAAATTGTGATCTCCATTTTTGGAAGAAATGCCCACATTCAGGAGACCAAAGATTCACTGGAGAGCTATGATTTCCTGGAGTCCAGCTCACACCAAGTCACTTACCCAATACTAACAAAAACTGGAAGGTAAAATCACCAAGTCTTTTAGACATTATAAATCCATTGGAAACATTTTAAAGTATTTCAGAAACAAGCAGATGTAATGAAAAACATGACCCTACTGGTTCCCTTGCTAAGACCCAAGTTCTCTAATATTTGTACAGCATTTCACCAATGACATAGTGTAACAAAGGAAGTCAACTTTTCCTAATTCTTCCTGGTTTTAGAGATCCTGAAGCTTTTCTTTGTCTTTATTGAAATGAAAAACAAATTTGTGGCCAGCAGTCTTTATGACTGAGTATAATGGATGGACCAATAAACCTGTCAAGGAGAAAAAGACAAGGACAGATACATATAAGATAACAGTAAAAAAAATCCTCCTTCAACTGACTGGTAATGGAAGAGAACAATGTACCCTTCTACTTGCTTTTGCAAATGTACACTGGTTATTAAGGCAAATCAGTTGTTTCTGTGTAATAATCCTTTCATTTGGATGCACTGGCATTAAAGTCTTTGCATACTAAAGGAAGACAGGTAAAAATATGGCCAAGCTTCAGTCAGGGCTTCGGTAATCCATGGCCAAGAGTTCCTTTCTAAATTGCTATAATTCCTTGTTCCCACTGTCCCCCACTCCCACCCAAGCAGACTTATGTGTTTATTTAACACTGGCTAGAAATTGTACCAGGTGTCAGAAAATTTACTATTTCATTAGGGAATATGACGATCTCAGTGCTGAGAAGTCTAACACACCACGATGTACAAATTTTCCCCTTGGGTTTTTCTTGGTCACTGGCCCATTGATGGAAACGAGCCACTACCGAAAGCCTCCTGATAACAGCAACATTAAACTCTAATGCCATCTGTGGGTACCCAAGTTAATGTTCTCTGTAAACAACTCAAGTATGACCTTGGGTATGTCACTTGCTTTCCTGGGCTTTAGCTACAGCCAAGTGCAAAAGGGCAGTGGCATCAAACTCAAATAGAAACGACACATAAGGGTCCTTGTGGTAGCATGTAGATTTAGAGAACCATGGGTTAACATTATCTACATTTAAAGTACTTTTGTTTATTTTGCTAAATTTTCCCAATTGCATTTTAATCTGGTTATGGCCACACTCTTGGGCAGGTGTAGAGGACAGATAGAGTATTGGGCTCACGTGAGGAAGAACTGAATACAAATCCTGCTTCTGACACTAGCTGTGCAACACTGAAAAAAACCCTTCATTTTTCAGCCTGTTTCCTCATTTATAAAATAAAGATAATAATGGTAATAATAATTTCATAGAACTGCAAGATTCAAATGAAAAAATGTATGTAAAGCACTTGGAAAATCTTAAAAGTTCTATATAAATGTGAGCTTTTAGTATTGTTATTAAACTGAAAGCAATGGATTAAATGATCTATGAAGTCTCCTTCATCTCTGTATCTTCAGCCTTACTAGGTTTTGATGAGGATTTCAAATCAATAAAAACACAGGAACTGCCCCACAAGGCCATCCCTTCCATCCTTCCAGCCCAGGACTCAATTTTTGAAGGGAGCACCCTGGGCTTATGCCAAATGGGTCTGTGCATATTCCCCCAAATACACTTGGCACTTCACTGTCTTAGAGTTTTTGCTCATATGATTCTTTGACCTTAAGGCCATCAATTCACCTCTAGGGCTCAGTTTCCTCCTCTATAAAATGAGGGAGTTAGATGAGGAGGCTGGTTGTAAGGTAGCTTCTAAGTCTAAATCTATGCTCCTATAATGTCTCACCTGGAACGCTCAAAACTGACCCTTCTGTCTATGAAAATCCTATCCATTGCTCTGTGACCTTCTGTGACCCATACTGGAGTCCCCAAAATTCCTTTGTCACTTTATGCTGTTATGATTCAAATGGCAATTCTCCCATAATGCCTGGGATCATAAATTATTTATGCACTTATATCCCCCAATTATGCTATATCTTTCTTGTGGACGACTAGATCTTAACATTCCTTGGATCCCTTAAAGAGGCTAGGACAATATCCTATTCATAGAAGTGCCCTCCAAATATCTGACTCACTGGTACCTCATCGTCATATAAACAACGTAAGGTGGCTATGGTCTAACAGAAGAAGCGTTGGACTTAGAGCCAGAAAACCTATTTCAGGTCCCACCCCCCTAAGAAAAAAAAAAAGGGTGACAGACCTCAGGTAAGTCATTTCCTTTCTCCAGGCCTCAGTCCCATTATCTATAAAATGGGAATAATAATGGTTGACCTGCCTACCTTACAAGATTATTATTAGGATGAAGTGAGATGTTGTATGCATAACCTCAGTCCCAAAGCTCATTGGTATGGGACTTTCTCCTTAATAGTGTAGATCAATACCCTGCACTTGTGTAAAGGTTAAAGTGGAGTTGGTGAGGGGGCATAGTGTATAGAGTGCTAGGCCTAGAGTCAGGAAGACTTATCTTCCTGAGTTCAAATCCAGCCTCAGATATTTCTTAGCTGTCTGACCCTAGACAACTCACTTAACCCTGTTTGCCTTGGTTTCCTCATCTCTAAAATGAGCTGGAGAAGGAAATGGCAAACCACTCCAGTATCTTTGCCAAGAAAATCACCAAATGGGGTCACGAAGAGTTGGACACCAGTGAACAACAGAGGTGAAGAGAGCAAGAGAGAGGACAACTCTTCAGTCTTCTTTGAGCTTTCTTCAAGCTCCTTAAAGCACTTCTGGCTCCCATCTTCCAGAGAAAATGGAAAATGCCAACCCCATCTGAAGCTGCTGAAGGAAAAGACTCTGGAAAGTAGCCAGGATAAGAGGTAGGGCAGTTTCCATCATGTCCCTATCCCTAGCCTTCTACATTAGAGACTTTGGGGAACAACCTTTTGGGTAAAATCTCTCCCCCTCCTTCCCCCTCCCCTCCTCCTCTCTCTGTCTCTCTCTGTCTCATTGAGTTACCTTGTTTCCAAGGGGAAAGCTCCTTCATTCTGTACTACTATCTGGTATATATTATCATATGTAGATTTTCTCTCTGATTTCTATTTGGCTATCAAATTGGATAAAGGGTTTTCTTGGCTAAGAATTATGTGTTTTCATTGTGGAACAGGCATTTTGTTGGAAGGGAGTGTGTCAAGCCTTCAACAATAAAGCTGGGGGTCCTGTTTTTCCCATTTAATGAAACAGCAATCAGAAGTTTAAACCTGAAAACAACATTCCCCGGGTTAATAATATTTAAGGGAACAGACAGATAAAACTGTAGCCCAACATCCCCTTTCTCTGAGGAGAGCAGCACAGCCTGCCTCTGGCCCCCCGATTCCCTGCTTCCCCTCCTGGTAAGAATTAGTCTCTCTTAAAGAATGGGGCTGTGGGGAAGGGAGGAAGAGACTAGAGATATCCATTCTACTTCCCTTCAAGCCACACAAGGACACCCTCATGCTACATGTGGGGGACAGTCCTCACAAGTAGGGGCCTCACTATATATGTAAAATGCTTTATAAGTGTAATATAAATTAATATATATGTAATAATAAATTATATTGGACTTTCAAGTCTAATATAAATGTAAAACTATTGTTAATAGAAGTTGAATGATTTTTCACTAGATTTATCCATACTATAGTTCATTTATTTATAGCCACTTTGGATCTTCCCAAAAGTTGTGCCTGTAAATAACCTGTGTGCCCTTGCAGGTCCACTGAGAGCCCAAGTTCTGAGCCTAGGACTCTCAACAACCATGAAGCATTTCTATCCACCCATGTTTTGAATCTGTTATAGCATTTTCTGCCACAAGGTGGCACTAGGTAAGCAAAACCAAGAATGCTTATAAAGCTATAGATTGTAGAATTCAAACCTAGAATACTAATAATGATGTTAACAACAATTAACATTTCTATATGGCTTTACAAACATTATCTCATTTAATCCTCACAAAAATGCATATGAAGTAACTTCTAGGGGCTGGGGTTTTGTTTTGTTTTGTTTTTAAAATCTGCAATTTCTCCAGTGAATAGAGCACTGGCCCTGGAGTCAGGAGGACCTGAGTTCAAATTTGGCCTCAGACACTTAACACAAAAACTAGCCCTATGACCCTGGGCAAATCACTTAACCCCAATTGCCCTCCAAAAAAAAAAAGCAAAAAAAAAAATCTCCAATTTCCAGATGAGGAAATGGAGACCCAGAAGCTTAAGTGCATGGGTAGTAGTCACAGGGAGAATAATTGCCTGAGCTAGAATGCAAACCTAGGCCTGGTTGTGACTCCAAATCCAGTACTCACCATGTTGCCTAGAGATGCATCAAGACTAACTCCTCTCCTTCGGAGAGCTCCATAGAGTCTAACTCCTCAATTTACACATGGGGAAGCTAAAATTCAGCAACTTACCCAAGATCCCACTGGAGCCAGGATTTGAACCCCTGAACTCTGACTCATGTTGTGCATGGATAACATTTTGGGACAGAACCTACAATTTCATTGTTCTAGGTTGCCCCTCCTCAGAGGTCTTCAAGAAGGGTTTACACGACCACTTGTTGGGTATATTACAGTCAGGATTCCTTTCACTTGTGGGGTAGATTTGGTGGTCAATGATTTCCCTACCAGCTCTCAAATTCTATGATTCTATGAATCTGTAAAACTTCCTCTACCAAAACAGATCACCAATCACACCACAAGTTAGTCTCAGAGAGGTTGGGTAACATGTCCAGGACCACACATTTTGGAATCCCAGGCTTTCCTTTAAGACTCAGCTGACATGCTGCCTTCTGCAGAGGGGCTTTCCCAGTATCCCTACATAACTCTTACCTCGTATATATCTAAGACATATAAATTTATATACAAGCTATCTTTCCTATTCAAAGGCTGCCTTTATTGAAAAGAGCTCGATTTTTGAGGGGACATCCCCAGAGCTTAATACAATGACTGGCAGAATACTTAATAAATGCCTGTGGATATGTCAAAGGTAGAACTTGAATCCAGGGCCTGTGGACTTCACAGCTAGCTTTCTATTCCCTATGCCACATTACCTCTCTCTAGGGATGATATTCTATGTCCTAGCTCACATTTTTATGGCAGTTTATATTTTACAAAGCATTTTCCTCACAACAATTCTATAAGGTAGACAGTTTAGTCTGAGTCAACAAATGCTAGAGCTAAGAGGCCCTTAATGACCATCTAACCCAGCTCCCTTCACTCTTCACAGGAAATTGAAACCCAAAGAAGCTGGACCAGCAAATCCCCAAGGTCTTTTCCAGCTCTAACCTCACATGTTCAAATCAATTCATTATATATTTATTCTGCACCTACTATATACAGATCCCCATGCTGAGCCCTAGGTACACAAAAAGCAAAAGGAAAAAATGGCCTGGCTCTTGCCTTTGAAGGAATCTGAAATCTAATGGGTGTAAAGTCGAGACCTGTGTACCAGTAAACATCATATAGGGCCTATACGACAGGTACCTAAGAAGTTCAGGGAGCCCTAAGAGTTCAAAGAGGGAGAAATCACTTTTTTGTAGTTATTCTCATCGAAAGTGGCTCAAAGAGGTAATGACATACATACTTAGGGTATAGAAATCTATCTTACCCTATAGGAAAGACAGAGAAAAAGGGAATAGATAAGGGAGGGGGAAACAGCACTGATAGAAGGGAGAAGGCATTGGGAGATGTGGTAGCAATGGTAGCAAAGGGAGAACATATTGGGAGAGGCAGTAGTGAGAAAAAAAAAGCACTTTTGAAGAGGAACAGGGTGAAAGGAGGGAGAGAGAGTAGGATTCAAGCAGGGAAATAGGATGGAGGGAAACAGGGTGATTAATTATAACTGTGGAAAAAAATTTACAGGAAGTTTCTCTGATAAAAGTCTCATTTCTCAAATACATAGAGAACTGAGTCAAATTTTTTTTTAAAGTCATGACCCAATTGGTAAATGATCAAAGGTTACAAACAGGCAGTTTTCAGACAAAGTAATCAAAGCTATCTGTAGTCATATGAAAAAAATGCTCTACATCATTACTGATTTGAGAAATGCAAATAAAAATAACTCTTATTACCCCACACCTATCAGATTGGTTAATATGACAGAAAAGATAAATGAAAAGTGTTGGAGGGGATATGGGAAAATTAAGACACTAATGCACTGTTGGTAGAGTTGTGAACTGATTCAACCATTCTGGAGAGTAATTTGGATCCATGTCTAAAGGGCTATGAAACCATGCATGCATACCCTTTCACCTAGCAATACTAATACTAGGTCTATATCTTAAAAACATAAAAAACAAAAAAAAGGAAAAAGATCTATATGTACACAAATAATTTATAGCAGCCCTTTTAGTAGTGGCAATGAATTGGAAATTGAGGGGATGCCCATCCTGAACTGGAGAATGGCTGAACAAGTTGTGCTATATGATTGTGATGGAAAACTATTGTACTATGAGAAATGATGAGTTGGATGCTCTCAGAAAACCTGGGAAGACTTAAATGAACTGATGCAAAATGAAATGAGCAGACCCAAAACACGTACACAGTAACAGCAACACTGTACAATGATCAACTGTGAATGACTTAGCTATTCTCAGCAAAACGATGATCCAAGAGAATTCCAAAGGACTTAAGATGAAAAATGCTATCCATCTCCAGAGAAATATACCGTTCCTCATTTTTTTTGGTCTGTTTTCCTTCGCAACATGATTAGTACGGAAATATGTTTTGCATGACTGTACATCTATAACCTATATCAAACTGACTGCCCTCTCAATAACAGGGGACAGCAGGGAGAGAGGGGGGCAAGGAAAGAATATAGAACTCAAAAAAAAAGAATGTTAAAAATTGTTTTTACATGGAATTTGGGGAAAAATATTAAATTAAAAAGAAAAAAAATATAGGGCTACGTAAGCATGCTTATAAACAGAAGGGAAGGAACCAGTATAGAGGGAGAGATTAATGATGAGAAGAGATAACTTATAAAGCAAGTTCCCTGCAGACACAGGAAGGGGTGGGACATCAAGGGCACAAAACAGAGAGATTAACCTTGTCCAAAAGAAGGGTTACTTCATCCTCTGAGCTTGGCACCAAAGGACAGATGACAGGTAAAGAAACAGACCTTTTGAAGTACTAGAAAATGGGAAGTGAAGGAGCTTGTGATTAATGACCTTCTCTGTAATGTAGGAGGTGAGACCATGAAGGGACAGAGAAGGTATGTCTCTCCTCCTGGACAGACAGAAGGAGGTTCAAAACGGCCTCCACTAAAGGTGATAGGGTGTCAATCAAAGGTAAATTGAGTTAACTGCCATTCAACACTGAGGTAATACTGATGAGATAATCTGCCCAAGGTCACACAGAGGCAATGCCTCTGGCTCCCAGTTCTTGGTTCTTTCTACCGTGACCTGCTTCACTTTAACCCAACACTCAGCTCCTCAGAGTCATGAGATGCCCTCCGTAAACAGGATTTCACTATATGATGCCTCACCCCAGGCTCATCCAGAGACTAGTTCCTTTTCTTCTCTTCTTACCTGCTGTTCATGCAGCAGAAACCTCTGGAAGTCATGCAGATGAACGGCAGATGCATCTGGCCGATCTGTATTTCTACCAGCAGAGAAAAAAAAGAGACAAGATGTTTAGAGAGAGACTCCTTCCCACAGAGGACAATAACAATAGATTCCATCAAATAGAGATTTAATATCTTGGTGAGGAAACTGTCCAAGCACACGTCTGAAAGTTAACTTCCCTGCCCAGGGAACAGGTGGCTTGGTGAGACTATTCTTTCTGCATGTAAAAAACAGAAACCTTTCATTTGCCAAAAGGGAAAACTACTATTCAGACCAATAGGTTATAACCCAATGTCATCCCTGGGTGTGAATGCATGTATGCCAATTAAACAAAGAAGATCCCTTGGTTCAGATTTCACAGGAACAAAGCTGGACCGGAAGACCATTTATACAACAAAAATCTGGCATTAGGGAATGACTATTCTGAGAGAATGGGGAGGATTTTGCAAGAAGACTATAAATAAACAATTTTCCTTAAGATTTGCATGGGGAAGGGGAGGGTCTTTTCTGTTTGAAAACCGATGGAAGAAAGAATTTGCCGATGCCTCCCTGTATTTCCCCTTTATTAACAAATCAGAATAAACAAAAATGCAGTTAGGGGATGCTGTGCTAGAATGGAAGTTGGCCTCAGACACTTAATATCTGTGAAGTCACTTAACCATTGCCTACCTCAGTTTCCTTAACTGTAAATTGAGAATAATAACACCCACCTCCCAGGGTTGTTGTGAGGTTCAAATGAAATATTACTTGTAAAGCATTTAGCACAATGCATTGCACATAGTAGGCTCTTAAATTCTTATTTCCTTTCTTCTAATTGAAGTGTTTAATCGCCCAAAGAACTTACTTTCTTTATCAGTTAATTTTGTTACCAATTATTTTGATTTGGTAAACCTGACAGCTTCATTACAATGGAATGATATAAAAACAGATTTTGTAGGTTTGGAGTTTTTAACTTATAAGTGCTGAAGATATTCACTCTAGGTAGGCATGTACCTACCAGTTCCAATTAGTTAAGAGTTTCCTTGGGCATGAAGTATACTTAAAAACATTCCAAATGTCCACAGAAGAGTTGTGTCTATTCTCATCAATAACACAATTGATCCCTCTGATGAAGAGGAAGGGCTAGCAGTAGCTCCCTATCATTAAACAAATGGCCGCAGCTCACACTGGGGCCTTTACCTTCCTTGAAGTGGGAGCATCCCAATGGAGGGAGACGAGCCTCTGCAGAGCAGAACTGCAGGGTAGGGGTGGAGGGGGAAGGAGCATACCCAGAACATCTGTAAACCTGACAGACCTGAACAAAGGTTAGAGAGAAGCCTCACCCCAGAATAAACACAGACGAATCTTTTTTGAACTCATCAAGAATCTGAAAAATAAGAGAAAGAAGAGGAAAAGAAAAGGCCACATTAAAAAATGAGTGCTGGTCAATGAGTATTAACATTTTCATCGATTTCTAAATATTTTAACTGGATAATTTCTAACTTTAAAACTGAAGAGAAGATAAACTTCTGCCAATTGGCCTTCCTGTCTTTTCTTTTCTTTTCTTTTTTTGCCTTTTGGAGGGCAATTGGGGTTAAGTAACTTGCCTAAGGTTACACGGCTAGTTTTTTTGTATGGGTGTTAAGTGTCTGAGGCTGGAACCGAACTCAGGTCCTCTGACTCCGGGGCCATAGCTCTTATTCACTGTGCCACCTAGCTGCCCCTCTTCCTGTCTTTTCACAACCTAATAGCATACAGTTTTGATATATTAAGACTAACTCGTGCTCCACCAGGGACCAAGGACCACCAAAATCCTGCTGTTTCTATTGGAATCCAACCAAAACAACACTGAGAGCCTACAGTGTGCATTTAACACCTCCCTCCCCAAGTCCAATTCCTATCCACCCACCTCCTAGCTTCTCCAGAATAAATGGGGGCCCTGGTGTTTGGTACTTTGGAGGAGAAACAAAGGAAGTGATATCTCCTGTTCTCTTAGATAAGTAAAGGAATAATTCATGCCAGAAACAAAGGTATAAACACACACAATACAAGAGAACTGACAGCAGACCAATTCAATTGCTTCTCAGACAACTCACTTCCCTCCTGCTCCTGCTCCTGCCCCTGCCCCTGCCCCTGCCAGGGATCTGGGATCAGAGCAGGAGAATCAAACAATACTCTAAAAAGAAAGTAGCATTGTTCAAATTCACAGTTTGACTTAAGAGTTTGATTAGTTAAGAAAATATGGAGCTTTGACTCCCATAGGCATGTTCTACACACAAGCAAATGAAGACCATTCTTTGGAAAGGATATATCTAATTCAAGGTCAAAACCCATGAGGTAATGGTAAAACTAAATTGTGGGATGTTCTTTTAAATGATTCAGGTCAGTCAGTCAATATACATTTATTAGGTACCTACTATTACCGGTATTGTGCTAAGCACTGGAGATACAAAAGGAGGTGAATGACAGCCCCTGCTTTCCGGAAACTCACAATCTGCTAGAGAGACAAGCAAACACTTATGTATAAACAAGCTACATACAAAATAAATAAGAAATAATTAAAAGAGGGAAAGTACGAGAATTAAGAGAGGTTGGAGAAGGCTTTCCTGCAGAAGATGGATTTTTATTGGAACTAGATGGAGGCCAAGGAAGTCAGTATGTGGGTGAAGATGAGGAGGGAAAATATTCAAGGTGTGGAGGACAGTCAGAAATGCAGCATCTTGTAGTCTTGTTCTTGGAACAGCCAGGAGGCCAGTGTCACTGGCACAAAGAGTACATGGCAGAGAATAAAATGAAAGAAGCCTGGAAAGTGGGGTCGGGGGAAGAGAGGCCTAGCTGTCCCCTGGCACATAGTAGGCACTTAATAAATGTTTACTGATTGATTGAATGCCTCCAACAATAATAAGGAAGTTGGGGGGGGGAAGATTTAGAAGGAAAGATAACGAGTTCAGTTTGGGACATTTTGAGTTTAAGATGTCTACAGGACATCTAGTTAGAGATATCTGACAGGCAATTGGAAATGCAAAACTGTAGGTCTGCAGAAAGGTTGGAGCAGGATAGGGAGATGTGAGAATCATAAGCATAGAGATGATAACTAATTTCATAAGAGCTGATGAGATCATCAAGTGAAGTAGTATAAAGAAAGAAGACAGCACAGGACAGAGCCCTGTAGGATACCCACAGTTTGTGAGCATGACCTGGATGAGGATCCAGCAAAGGAGATTGAGAAGGCATGGTCAGATAGGCAGGAGAAGAATCAGGAGACAGTGGTGTCCCCAAAACCTAGCGAGAAGAGAGTATCCAGGAGAAGAGGGTGATCAACAGTATCAAAGGCTACAGAAAGGTCAAGAAGAATGAGGATTGAGAAAAAGCCATTGGACTTGACAATTAAGAGATCATTGGTAACTTTGGAGACCAAAGCTTTAGTGTAATGATAAGGTCAGAAGTCATAAGAGGAGAGAAAATGGAGGCACCTACCGTGTTTCCCCGATAATAAGACACTGTCTTATTAATTTTTTTGGACAGAAAAACACCAGAGGGCTTATTTTCAGGGGAGGGCTTATTTTAATGAACATTGACAGCAATTTTAATAAACAGGTAAATGTGAACAAAAAAATGTACCTTTATTCAATAAGCAAATCACTGGGGAAGAACAGGTTGACGCGCTCACTGCTGCAGCTCTGATTGGATGCAGCTCGGAGCGCGGCGTGCGTTTCATGGGGGCGGGGAGGGGGCGGTGCATACAGAGGGTACCGTAATGTAGCGTGTAGCACAGGAGATCACCTTCACTACAGTAGCAATCTTAATAGGGCTTATTTTCGGGGGAGGGCTTATTTTAGAGGAATCTTACACAGTAAGGGGAGGGCTTATTTTCGGGATATGTCTTATTATCGGGGAAACACGGTATTATAGATGGCCCTTTCAAGAAGTTTAGTCATAAAAAGCCAAAAAGACACAGGACAACCTTTAGCAGAGATGGAAGGATCCAGTGAGGATTCTTCAAAATGGTGGAGATATGGGCACGTTTTTCGCAGTAGGGAGGGAGAAATTAAAGATAAATGACAGTCGGGATGACAGAGGGGACAATTTGTTGGAGGAGATAGGATGGAATTCGATGACTTGAACTAGCAGAGGGGTTAGTCTTTGGAGGAGTAAGCCTACTTCATCATGTGAGACAGGGGTGAAGGAGGAGAAAGTGGCAGAAGGCAGCTGAGAGACAGGAGATGAGGAAGAGAGAAGAAGAGGGAGCTCACAGAGTATGGCCTCATTTTTTTCTGTGAAAGATGACCAAGGATCTCATCTGAGAGAGTGGAGGGAAGGGAGAGCCACAGAAAGTTTGAGGAGGGATAAAAAGGTTTGGAAAAGCCACTGTGAGAGTGGAATAATGATTTGGTAAGGTAGGTATAATGGGATTGTCTAGCAGCAGTGAGGGGCCAGTTGAGGCTATGTAACATAAACTGGTAGCAGAACTGGTCAAAACAGATGTGTGACTTTTTCTACCTTTGTTCAGCAGCACATCTGTTGGCGTGAAGGTCCTGAACAGTGGAAAGGATCCAAAGCTAAGGGGCAGTGTGAGGTGTGGTCAAGAAGCCATGGTTCTAGGGGCGGCTAGGTGGTACAGTGAATAGAGCACTGGCCCTGCAGTCAGGAGGACCTGAGTTCAAATCCAGCCTCAGACACTTGATGCACTTACTAGCCGTGTGACTTTGGGCAAGTCACAACCCCAATTGCCCTCCAAAAAACAAATAAAAAAAGAAGAAGAATCCATGGTTCTAATTCCAGCTCCTCTACTACCACTTCCTAACCCCAGGCTTCCATTTTCTTCTCTGTAAGGTAAGCGCTTTGGACTAGAAAATCCCTAAGGTCTTTTCCCAAATTTACATTTCAACAACTGGCATATAGGGGAAAAAATACTGAGGCAATACACACTCACAATTCTGTCTCATTTCTAAATTTGCTTGAAGAGAACAATATGAAGGGAGAAACAGAGATGCCTAAAAAATTCTTAGGGCAATGGCATGGCCTAGACACAGCTGTCTCACAAATGTCACTATATAATACCACAGAAAATGCAGAAAAACACACCAGTGATAACAGGGGTAGGGCAGAAAAAGCAGCAGAAAAAGTGTTAACCTTAGAGTACAAAGACCTGGGTGTATATGCCAGGTCTATTCCCTACGCAACTTTGAACAAGTCATTTAACCTTTGTGGGCCTTAGGTTTCCAATCTGCAAAATTAAAAGGCTGGCCTATCCTGTATTATTAATAATGATGATAATAATAGCAGCTCCCATTTCCAAAACACTTCACCATTTGCAACGTTCTTCTTTACCAGAGTCCTGTGAAGTAAGAAATGTACTATTATTACCATTTTACAGATAAAGAAACTCGGGCCCAGAGAAGTAAAGTAATTTGCTCAAAGTCACATCACTAATGAGCAGCAGGGCTGGGATTCAAACCAGATCTTCTCACTCCAAACATAGTAATCTTCTTCTTATGCTATGACTGCCTCTCCCAACAGTTAAGTTGTGCTTTGTGAGTAAGGTAGGCCCAGCTGGACACTCTCACAAATATTTTAGGGGGAGATCTCAGCCACTGAACTGAAAACTACTTTCCACCTCTAGAAGGCACAAGCAAAGTATAACCTTCTTCCATAAACACATCAGAATTGTAGAATCTCTATTTTAATTTGGGCACTAGGCCTTCAAAGGTACTAGGGGAGCCCTTCAGGGATTAATGAAGCTTTCAGATGAGATTAAGTTACATTAAGAGTAGCAGAAATCCTGTGAGCATCTGTTTCTGGGACTGTTGGGAAGGGACAGGTCTGTATTACACTACAATGAAACCTCATAAATTCACAGCCCAATTAAATAAACATTTACAATACCAAAGCATTCTTTCTCCTAAGATTCTTACGGGTCTAAGTAAAAGGGACCTAGTCTAAAACATCAGCCAACTTGACATATTTAAGGCTCAAAGAATTAGGTTCCTTCCAGGTTTCTAAAATTGGGGGGGCTAGCAATTAATTTTTATAATACATTAGCTATTTTTCCTCAATGCCTGTGACACAGTATTGTGGAATGTGGGCTGATTGCAAATTGCAATGTTTTTCAAATCCTTGCCTCTAGTTACTTACAAGTACCCACTTAGATCTTACTTTAGATCTTGTTTGTAAGTAATCAAACATTTCTTTTAAAAGCCCTCTCCTATCAGGTTTCTCATTAAGTCACTGTAACCTTGCTCCCAGTCTTCTGAAATAGAGAGTTTTACTGTTATATTCCATTATAGAAATACCTCCAAGAAATTCAAATGTAGAGATTCCTGAATCACATTGCTGTGACCTGCTCAGTCAAGCCTGGGGATATGAAGCAGGGCCAATACTACCCAGCCAAACCTGTCTCTCTCCCCTAGTTTCTGCAAAATTCAACTGAAACTCAGTATCTCTCCTTGACACATTCATACACACTTTAACTCAATACATGTTGGGGTTTATGGTTCTGATCCACTCACCTGTGGGGCCCTGACAAAAAAAATCAAGGCTGGCCCAGATGTTTCAGGATAGCTCCCACCCTTACATTCCACCAAAAGTTGAGGCAGACAGGTCCCAGAGCCAACTAAGCTCTTGATTACCCTTTCCTTGCTTGTTAGGAACTGCACAGGAAGAGGGATAGGCATGATGAAACTGGGACATGCAAACACTGAGGTTAGATATTTACAAGGAAGAAAGAATGAAACTATCTGATAAATTTTGGTGTCTGAATTTTGTGAAGACTTTAATTACCCAGGCTTTTCTTTTCACTACATCTCATTAAAGAAACCATACTGGAGAACCTCTGTGGCTATAATTACCTGGACCTGGACTAGGCTGCCCTGCTCAGACACATTAGGAAAGAGGAGGGCAACCAGGATGGTGAAGTGAAGGACCCTGAAACCATGCTATATGAGGATCAGCTGAAAGAATTAGGGCTGCTTAAACGAGGGAAGACATGTCTGGGACTAGAAGACAATTAATACCATAATATCTATATTCAAGTATTTGAAGGATTGATTCCCCTCAATCTGAGATATTAGACTTGTTTTGCTTGGCCCCAAAGGGTCAGAGTGGAGGATAAAAAGAAGCAGTTTAACCATTCAAGCTGTGCATCAGTGGAATGGGCTGTTTTAGAAAGTGGTGAGCAAAGAATATCAAAATACATATTTACACATATATGTAAATATTATATTATATATTTGTGCCTAATGGTAGCCATTGAGGGGGAGGGAAGAAAAAAGAAGAAAAAATTCACATGATAATTTTGTTGTATATTTGAAAGGAATACAAAGGTATACATGGTAGATTTTCTGGTTTGTGTACAATTGCTTTTTTATTGTACTGTTATGGAAATGCTTGTTTTATTCCATAAATTAAAAATAAAATTCAAAAAATAATAAAATAAAATTACATTTAAAAAAAGAAAGCAGTGAGAAGCCCCTCTTTGCAGGTCTTCAACCAAAGACTAGATGATCATTTGGCATGACATTGTAAGGCAAAGATGCCCTATTGCTACCCAACAGACTCCAGCATATGACCTAAATCAGATTAAAATGTAACTGAAAAATATTTAATAAAAGAAATAAAAAAACAGTAGAATGTAGATAATGTTAATATGTGGTTTTTTCTAAGTCACTATTCAGTTTGCAGGGATTCTGAGGTATGGTTTAGCGGCCCCATTTCTATTTGAGTTTGAGACCACTGTATTAGGGCAAACTCCAGTTCAGGTCCAGGCTGTACTAAATCATGTCTGAGGTTATCCTTCTGTGATTCTTAAGTTTGCTTTTACTCTATCCTTTAAGAAAAAAGAGAGAGAGAAAAATGTGTTAAGTAACTAAATCTATCAACAGTTAGGAGAAGCCTATTTACCTACTTAAGAGAACCCAAGTGTCCCTTTCCAGACAAAGGGTGTGAACAGAGAACAGCTTCACTTAAGGCGTTACTTTGATGATTTACAATGATAAATAATTATCATTTTTTTCATTAACCAGGACCTCAGTCACACATGGATAACTCTCCAATTTTTCTTGTATATATCTTTTTATATACTGTTTTACATTGTTTAAGGACCTTAAAAGACCAGGTGATCCAGTAGTCCTTAACCTGGGTTCCATAAATATCATATGTACATATATTTATATATATATATATATATATATATATATGCATACATATACATATATAGATAGATTTTTTTAAAGCAGTTGGGGTTAAGTAACTTGCCCAAGGTTACACAGCCAGTTTTTTTGTGTGGGTGTTAAGTATCTGAGGCCAGAAACAATCCCAGGTCCTCCCGACTCTGGGGCCAGGCGCTTACTCACTGTGCCACCTAGCCGCCCCTATAGGTAGATTTTTATATCTGTATTCTAACAGTGCCTTATTTTGTAATCCTATGGATTTTGTTTTATACACTTAAAAATTATTATTCTGAGAAGGGGTCCATAGGCTTTTCCAGACTGACTGCCAAAGGACACAAAAAAGAGCCTCTACTCTATCCACGCCTTCCACTGTGCTCTCTAGAATACTTGTTCCATATGTAACAAACTAGCTTTCATGTTAAATCCTTTCCTTTCATCTTCTGACTCTCACTGAGACCTGGTTTTCTCCAGATGACCCAGTCTGTCTGGCCTCCCTTTCCAGCAGTACTCTCATTATCCCTCAACTCACTGGTTGAGGTGGGAGAGTCAGCATTCTCCTTGTTCCCTACTGTTACTTCTAAACCCATCCTCTACCACCAGCATTCCAAAAAAGGCAAAAAAAAAAGAAGTGATTTAGCCTTGGTCAAACAGAGCCCTTATATGGCCAAGGAAGGACTGATTCCAAAGCAAGCCCTCTAACCATTAGGCCACGTAACCTCTCCTGTAAACACATGTCTAGCTGTATATCTGTCTACATAACATATATCACATGTGCATACACACACATACACATAAATTTTCTTAAACAGAACCAACTACTATTTTTACAAACAATGTCCATCATCCTTTTACTAAGTCCAACAGGCCTGCACCTCACATTATTGACTAGCAGCACAATGCTAATACCCCATCATCAGCCTGGGGAAATAAAGTTTCACCAAGTGCACAAAGGAGCCTCAGGTCACCTGACTCTCTTTGTTCAACCTCTATCTGCAGCGCCTAGCCCAGACCAACCCTGCCCCAACTCAGGCAGTCCTCACTCCATGCCTTCAAACAAAAAGGATGAAAAAAAAAACCAACCCAGATAATTTAAAATGAGAATTAAGAGAAAACATAACGTGATCATTCCGATAATGGCTGTTCTTACTGATTTCTGTTGCTCAAACATCATCTTTTTGTAGAATAAGTGAAACTGTTCAAAGCTGAGTTCATCCTTGTAGGCACCTATTTCCTGTGAAAGAAGAACAATA
The DNA here is from genome assembly GCF_028583685.1 of Petaurus breviceps papuanus. Classification (NCBI taxonomy): domain Eukaryota; kingdom Metazoa; phylum Chordata; class Mammalia; order Diprotodontia; family Petauridae; genus Petaurus; species Petaurus breviceps. The sequence continues at coordinate 22,512,471 of NW_027187359.1, read as the reverse complement.
GAAGCCATTAGTCCAGATCCCACCTCAAACACAACTCCCCTGTACCCTGACAGCAAAGCTTAGCTTACAGTGTGTCAGTGACTATAGTCACACCCAACCAGCATGCCAGTGCTGGACCTTCCCCTAGCATTAATGGGCAGGAGAGAAGCTGACAACTGCTCCTGGGGGAAGAATCTGGGGAGGGGCTATACTCATGGCTTGGCCTCTCCAGGGCCTACAGCTTAGAAGGCTGCAGACATCAGTTATGAGGAGGTACATCTCTCCTGCCTGAGAGAGGAAATTGTTCCTGGAGTCCTTTGATCAACTCGAATTTAATTCAATTATCATGTATTGATTAGACATCTACTAAATGCCAGGCACTACAGTAGACACTGGGGATATAAAGACAAATGAAACAGTCCCTACCCACAATGAGTTCATGTTCTGCTAGGGTGAAGAGAAAACATGAGCACAGAGAAGTAAATACTAAACATATTTGACGTAAATACAAAATAGTTTTTATGAAAGGAGAATGAAAATTAGGAAGGGCCTCTTACAGGAGGTAGCATTTGAGACAAACCTCAAAAAGAGAATAGGGAGGGGGCAGCATTCCAAGCAGAGGAAATAGGACAAAATCATGGACATGGAAAATGCAATATCATGTATGGGAAACAACAGTAGGCCAGTTTGCTGGCCAGCAGAGTGTCTGACATGAGAATTAGTGTTGTGTAATCACCTAGAAAGAGTGTCAGGAGTCAAATTATACAGGGTTTTCAATGCCAAAAGGAGAGAAGTTTGTATTTTATCCTATCAGCAATAGAGAGACACTGAAGATTCCCAAGCACAGGAACGATATGGGCAGATCTGTGTTTTAAGAACATCAGTTAGGCAACTGAGTAAAGGATGGGCTTCAGAGAGGAGAGAGTGGCTGCAGGGATACCAGTTAGAAGGCTACTCGGTTGCTCTTATGTGTGACAGAACCTCCATGGCTGAGCTCATGTTGCTAAAAATAAATGTCCATTGAGATCAGCTCTGACGCTGGCACTTTGAAGAATTAGATAAGAAAGCTCAGTCTCACTGGCTGCATGCCCCTCATGGCTGCACAGGTATAGTAATGCTTTCTTCATTATTTCATTGCTTTCAAAAGAATGTTTTTGCAAAGGCTAAAGCAAATCAGGACCAGAATGCTGGCCATAATAGACCAGGAAAGGGGGAAATAGGCCCTGTCTGAGAAGTCCAGGTCAAAGCAGTCCAGTGACCACTGCCCACAAAGCAAATTACCCACCTCTGAAGTTTCTCTGAGGCACTTCAGGGCAGAAAGATAATAAATCAAGAGCTAAAGAAGCCTTTTATTTTGCTTCACAAACATTTTGAGTGAGTGCTTAGCCAAGTTCTCTGGAAGCAGGAGTAGGAGGGTCACCCCAGGCAAAGTATTCCCCTCAAGTTCAGCAAATTGGAAAGGCAGCTCCATAACTCACCAGGAATTTGTCCTTCAGGAACTTGGCGCTGCTAACTTTGAAGTTTACTAAAGGAAGAATGGTCTTCAGTTCTCTGAAGCTGATACTGAAAAGAAACAGAGGAAAGTACCTTTGTAAGCTTCCCAGTCCCCATCTCCAAGGACAATATTTCACTACTGACACTGACTGACAGTCAAGTTAAGTCTTTACATAACCACTGTATTTGAGCCTTCTCCACAAGGGAAAAATCAGTCAAGAAACTTTCACCAAGTACCTACCATTCACTTTTTCAATTTCCTTACCACACATTCATCTTAGCTCCAGAGTCTACCACTCTATGGAGAACCACTCTCTCTATGATGACCAGTGATCTCTTCATTGTCAAAGTCAATTACCTATTCTCAGGTCTTTTCTTCTAGGATTCATAGCATAACACTTGAACACTTGATCCTTCTTGATCATCTCTTATCTCCCCCAGATTTCAGGGCATTACATGGTTCTCCTACCTGACCGCTATGTCTCCGTCTTCCTTTGATGGTTCATCATCTTTTTCATGATCCCTATGTGTGGTAGCTCCCAAATCTTTCACCTGGACCTTGTTTCTTGATTCATGTTTTCCTTTAGTGTTCTGATTTGGCCCCAGGGATTCAAATATTAACTTAATGTAACTGTCTCTAGCCAGAATCTCTCACTTGACTTCCTGACCTACATCTCCAACTATCTGTAGGACCTTGTGTGTCATATTAGCATAGTAGTGGCATTGTCATTTCTTATGGTAAATACTGTTCCTTCACATTAATATACCACAGTATGTTCAGCCATTTCCCAACTCATGTAAAATTGCTTTGTTTCCAATTTTGTCACCACTAAGAATACTCCAAGGAAAACAGGTTATATATGGGACCTTTCTATCATTGACTTCTTGAAGTGGATATGTGCCCTAGCATAGCTCTATCAGTTACTAGGTATAAACAAAGCAAAGAAACCAAAACCAAGAGAACAATACATATGATGACCATAATGATCTATATGAAAATATCAATAAAAACAGCTAAGCTCAGATTAACTGCAATGAAAAGACATGGTCCCATTTAAGGTTCTTTAAAAAAAAAAGTTAAATTAATCTTTATCAATACTTTTTGTTTTTTCCATTACAGTATTTCTGAATACATAGCTCCCTCACCATGAGCCCCTCCCTTATAACAAAGAAAAATAGTTAAATAAAACAGATAATGTATTAGCATCCTATCTATACCCATCATCCCTTACTCCCTATCAAAAGGAGTCTTATCTTTGAGACTAAGATTAATCATTAAGGTTCTAACTATTCACTATATTACCTTTGATGTACAGTCAAGAGGGCACTGAATTTGGAGTGAGGAGACCTGAGTTTGATTCTTGGTTCTGTTACTACTTCTGTGATGAGCTTGGACCCTTCATGTCTTTGGGACTTAATTTACTCATCTGAAAAATGAGGAGGATAAGATGTTCTGAAGGGTCTCTTTCTGCTTTAAATCCTAGGATCCTGTAATCCTCACTGTCTAGGCTTCCTGCTGGCTTCTACCCCAGGCTGCCCTGGGCTTTCATGTAGGCTTTCTCCCTAGAGCTGTAAGACCTCAGAGCTGGACCTCATAGAAGAGGGAGCTCACAGGACATTTCACTTAACCACTTATTGGCTAGGGATTCCCTCTGGTAGTATCTCTGAGAAGAGCTCGTCCAGTTTCAGTGCTGATATCGCTGACAACGTAGCATTCACTATTTCACGAAGGGGACCATTTTTATTCTTCTCCTTTTGGACAACTGAGATTTTAAAAACAATTTTTCTTTCTGCTAAGCACAAATCTACCTCCGTGTAATTTTTACCCATTGATTCTAGCTCTGTCCTCTAGAGCAGTAATCTCAAACTCAAAGAAACGGAGTCTACTAATCTGTACACAAGGATCCCTGCAGCTATATATTAACTTAATTTTTAAATGTATTGTTATCTGTGTTTTGCTTAATTTTTATTCATTTTTGTCAAATACTTTCCCAATTGGATTTTAATCTGGTTGAGGAAGTGCTCAGGAGTGTCGTGGGCCATAGTGTTGACTCTGGATTTGACACGTCTTCGTAACTTCCTTCCTTATATTAATGCTTCGGATAACTATCTGCCTTAGTTTTGTAACTCTGTCCTTGTTTTTGGACCAAGCACTCTTATGTCCTCATCCTGTTCCACCGCTGGTCCTGGACTATTTGGAGGATAGATGGGCACAACCCTAGATAAGACTCTGAATTCACTCCATTAAGGTAGAGCAAACTTGTGCTTTCTAGGTAAGACTCTCCCTCCTCTTGGGATACTTTTTTCCTTCTTTTTAAAAGTTTTATTGGTACCTTTTAAAAAAATATTAGTCATTTTTAATACTCCCTTAATGTCCCCCCACAGCAAACTCTCTCTCATAACAAAGAAAAAGGGTCAAGAAAAACCAACTGAAAGGACAGATGGCTAGGTGCTCAGTTACATGGGATGTGGGTCCTTTAATCAACAAACATTTATTATATGCCTGCTCTGGTCCCCTGGATATACAAAAACAAAGTCAAATGTCCCAAACTTCAGGGAATTTATTTTACATTCTAAAGATGAAATGTGATATCCAAGACAGTCGAACCATTTCACAGCTCTACCAATGTTGTATTAGTGTGCCTGTCACCCCATAGCCCCTTACTGAACAAGGGAAGAGGCAATGGTGGTGGGAACTGACTTGTTTTTGTAGATTTTTGTTCAGTTGTGTCCTACTCTTCATGACCTCATTTGGGGCTTTCTTGGCAAAGATATTGGAGTGAATAAAACTGAGGTGAACAGGGTTAAGTGACTTGCCCAGGGTCATGTAGCTAGTACATGTCCGAGGCCAGATTTGAACTGAGGAAGTTGAGTCTTCCTAACTACAGGCCTGGCTCTCTGTCCACTGTGCCATTTAGCATTGCCTCCTTTTTGTAAAAGTAATTGCTGCTCAAGTAATGTAGGGTGAATATACAGAAACTCTGAGAAACAGGGCTATTTCCTTGCAGCTGCTGCCTTATAGGTGAGAATATGGCTTATTTCAGCAGATGCCCTGGACTGAATGGGATGTACTTACCTACAAGGTGAGGACCTGATCAATTCCAGGGCTTCAAAACTGACTCTAGTATGTTTTGTCCCTGTCTCTTGCCTCCTAACCATTCTCCATCCTTCCACCTTTTTATGGACAAACTGTTTTGGTTACTTCAATCATTCTTTGTGTGACGTTGTTTTTAGCTGTAGTTAACCTTCTCTGGAAATGAGTTCCAATTTTTGAATAGTCCCCCCCCTCCCCAGTATGTTATCCAGAACTGAACACAGTACTTTGGGTATGTCCTGGATCTGGTTCTTATAACCACAGCATCTCAGATTTGGAAGAAACTTTAGGACTATCTCGTCTCATGACTAGACAAGAACCCTTATAAGGTATCTCTGATAAGTGGTTATCTAGCTTTGCTTAATAACCTTTCATGAAGAGGAAGTCACTAACCTGTCCAAGGAGCTGAATTCTATTTTTACATGTTTTTTAATCCTCAAATTTTTCCCAATATCTTCCTCTGTAATGTCTACCCAATGCTCCTAGTTCCCTCCTTTAAGGCCAAGAAGAATGAGTCTAATCCAACTTCTATGTAACAGCCGTTCAAATACTTGCAGACAGCTATCTTCATCTCTTTGTCTCTTGCCTCCAGTCCATGCTGGTATTTTCCCAATAACTCCTCACGTGACTTCTACAGTAGCACAGTACTATTGCATTTGGGGCTCAGGTTCATTCCGCCAACTCCAGGTATAGCTTGTGATCTATAATGGCCCAAATTGTACCTACTGGATCTTTCCCCTTCTCCTATTTTAACCCATATGAGTTCTCTCTTGTGATTCTTGTGATCTATAATGGCCCAAACTGTGCCTACTGGATCTTTCCCCTTGTCCCATTTTAACCCATATGAGTTCTCTCTGCCTTTCAGATCTCTATCACTATACTATCTGCTAGAGCCATCTTGATCCCTGTCTTCTTGTAGGTGTTAATAAATCTGCTTTCCTTGGAAGTTTCATCCTTACAAGGCTGGAGCTTTTCTGAAGGAACATAACTGGATTAGCTATGGGTAGGCTCCCAGCCTTCCTTTTGCCTGTTTTCTTTCCTATTCCTATTGACAGTGACTAATGGAGCACTATGCTAATAAGCACCTTGCAAATATTATCTCACCTGATCCTGAAAGCAGGGACCATACTCTGTGTCTTCTTGCATTACTGACTGTGCCCATCACACAATGGTTACTCGGTGAAAGTTTATGGACTGATTTTTCCTTTGCTGAGAAGGCTTAAACATAGTGGTTATGTGAAGACCTAATTTGGCTTGTCTTATGGGGGCAAGGATCACAGAATATTGGAAATATTGAAGAGGGCAAATTTTATAGAGCACATGTCTTCGGTCCAAATCACAGCAGATTCCCTTCACACAATTTAGGGACACCCCAGTCCTGGTTGCCATAACTTAAAGAGATAAGAATGATACAGTAAGGAGGCTAAATTAGCCCGAAAATGCTATTTCTTTATTTATAAATAACTTGTAACCCAAAATGGCATCACAGATTTAGAGCCAGAAGGGACTTTATAGGCTATATAATAACAATTATGTTAATAGTTTCACATTTACATAGTGCTTTAAGGCTTGCAAAGCACTTTACAAATATTATCTCATCTGCCCCCCCCCCCCACAATTCTAGGAAGTAGATGCTAAAATTCTCCCCACTTTGCAGATGAGAAAACTGAGGTGGACAGGTTAAGTCACAGGGTCACACAGCTAGCTAGTAGCTAAAACCTGATTCAAACTCAGGTCTTCCTGACTCCAGATCCAGCACTCTAAGTACTCCCATCTAGTCTAAACCATACATTGTTACACTTTAGGAAACTGAGACATAGGGAAGTTACATGACTTGCTCAGGGTCAAACAGGTAGACGTATCTCCATTACATCATGGTAAGATTCCTCAACGTCCTGACCACCCTCCTCTGAATGTTCTCCAGCAAAATGTGTTGCCCAAAGTCTGACAGGACAGAGCAGCCCCATAATTTCCTTCGTTCTAGATTCTTTGCCTCTCCAAATGCAGCCTGAGACAGCACTGGATGCCAGACAGTGTCACCCTTCTGGCATATATATTAAGTTTGTTAGCAAATGGGAGGTTGGGGCAGGGGGAGCAGAAGAGGTTACCAGCCAGTCACTTCTGTCCAGAGCCCCAGCCTTTCTCTAAATCTCACATGAAAAAGTCACATCTGTTCCTAACATACACCAAGGAGAAAAAGAGGACGGAGTCTTTTGCCTCTATTCTTCAGATAATGTGGAATTTTTTCCCTTGTCAGCAGGCATATTTTAATGCCAATCACATTTTACCTACCAGTATTCAGCTTTTTAAAAATCACAATTATTTTTCTCCTTGGTTCATTATTGCATATCCATTTATTCTTTTCTCTGCACTTCTGACAACATGACCCAACTGCAGCTATGGAATGAAAGAACATAACTTCAAACTAAAGGGGGTCATTTGAGTTGGCCTTTCCTTCTGGCTGGCTAAGGAACAACCAAGGTTAAGGCGCTATTGTTTTACCATCAAACATATCTGGAGACTTTGAGATAAAGTATAAATCTTTTAAAACTCAAATAGCTAAAATATTTCCCACAGGGGTACCTAACACCAGGTCAATCTGTTGGGAGGAGGGGAAGGAGGTGATCTGGATAACAAAACACTGGAACCCAATTCAATCTGTCTTCGCTCTTCAAGAAATAAATCATATCGTAACAAACAGAAACAGGAAGGAAATCATAAAATTCTAGCATCACATAAAGATTATAGCTTTAAAAATTTTCAAAACACCTTAAATACATATATTTTATCACATTTGCTCCTCAAAACTCATGTGAGATAGATGGTATTAATTAACCGTGTTATGGATGAAGATACTGAGGCTAAGAGAGTAAGCGATTTACCCAAGGTCACACAACTTATGTAAGTGCCTGAGGCAGGCTTCAAACCCAGGTTCCCCTAACTCTAGTCCACTGATCATCCCACACTGCCTCATTAACCAATAAGACATCTGTCCTCCTCCTGGCACCTTATTCCTCCACTTTCCATTGGGATTCCTTACCACACTCTACCTGAAAACAGCTGCAAGGCATGAAGCAGCTGCTCCCAAACCCCTTTGTTTCTCCCATTTCAGGGTGAGTTTTTATAGGCCTTAAGATCTGAGCACTCTTCTTTTCCTGAACCTGTCTTTCCTAGTTTCCAACTCAATCAGCTGCCCCCATGAAATGAACTGTTAACAAAATATTGTCATTTCCTCAGAAAACACCTGCCCCCAATGCAACACTAAATTATTCATTTTTGTTTCTGGGTGGAGAAAAAGTGAGGGCTCCCAATTTACAATCACGTTTGGAACAGAAGAAATGTAGTAACATATCCTCTCTCCACTAACAAAGCCATCACTCCAGTTCAGGCCCTCATAACAACTCCTGCCTGGACTTTTACAATAGTCTCCTTGATTGTTCTCTCTGTCTCAAGTCTCTACATACTTCAAACCACATGCAACAGCAGAGGTCTGACCAGATCCCTCCCCTATTCAAACTCTCAGAATATAGAGACCCATAAAAATAAGACAGTAGGGATATTATTCCAGAAACACAAATTTCTTGACTTAGATTTCTGAGTCAATTAGAAGACAACTAAGATGAAAGAACTCAAGTATTTTTTTTAATTCTACAGCACAAGAAAGTCACTTAATGTCCTAATGTCATGGGCAGCTCTCTTAGACTGCAGGGCAGGACAGGAGCAGATCTGCAACAGTAGAAAGGGTCCCTCAGTGAGGGCTCCTCAAGCCACTGAAATCACAAGATAAGAGGTGTGTATTTGTGTACTACTTGACAGCCTACAAAAGCTTTTCATCAAATTCTTATGATCCCACTATTGACTGAGACTATTACTACAAGGCCCTGTTCTTCCTGATCCAGTCAAATCAAGTCAACAATAATCTACTAAACACCTACCAAGGGCTAGGGTCTTAGTCACTGAATGCGTGTGGCTTGAGACAAACTGAAACCTGGCAAAGATCTTAATTTAGAAAGACCAAGGTCACCCCCTGCATCCTGAGCCATTACCAGTCCTCTTGACTTTCGTCTTACCACTGGACTTTGATGACTGTAGAGGAGAGGTTGAGGATGATGACTTTGCCCAGCTCTGCCTCATTTAAATCCAATTTATGAACAAGTCAAGACATCATCCTTGTGATGCCACTGGTCTTCTTTGAGAAGGAAGGGTGAACAACAATAAGCAACACCTGCTACAGCCAGGCACTGTGCTAAGGGCTAGGCATACAAAGAGAGGTGCAAATGGTTCCTGTTCCCAAGGAATTCACAGTCTAATGGAGGAGACATGCAAAAAACTACATACAGAATACACATGCACAGGATAAACTGAAGGAAATCTCAAAGGGAAGGCATTAGCATTGAGGGGAAATGGGAAAGGCTTCTTGCTGAAGATGAGATTTTAGTTGAGGCTTAAAGGAAGCCAAGAGGCAGAGATGAGGTGGGAAAGCACTTAAGGCACAGGGAAAGACATGGACTAAGCAGTTTCATGTAGGAAGAAATGCAAGAAGACTAGTATCACGGGAATGGAAAGTACACGACGAGGAGTGATATGTTAAAACACTGGTAGGGCAGGAAGAGGTAATCAATTTCATGACAACTCAGAGACAGAGAGAATACTGCTGGTTAGGGGTACAGGTGGCAGTCGAAGATAATTGAATGAAGGTGACATTTGAGCTGGGCCCTAAAGAAAAGGTAAGAGATTTTAAAAACGAGATATTTTAGAAGATAAGGGCTCAGAGGTGGTGCCAGAGGAACACTGACCCTGAAAAAGAAAGCTAGAAATAGAGTAGAGAAATATCTTCAGGGGCTAAATGCTGAGGAAAATCCCATGTGATGGTGCCAGTGTGGGAATGCCAAAGCAACAACCCCAAAGCACAATCCTGAGTCACCCAAGGCCAAGAAAAATGCGCCCAGATACCAGAATCTCCCAGTTTTGCTCACAGCTCATGAATCACCTACATAGACAACACAATCATAGAATACAACATCTTTGACCTTAAAGTTGGGGAGGGATGCCAACTGAACTTGTAAATTCCTTGATGTTCCCAAATAATTTGAACAATTCATTGTTCTCTTATAGCTGGCAAGAAATGAAACTTGAAAGCCAAACTGTCTCCCTAATATTGGGAAAATCAGAGCAATATTCCCCCCAGATGAAGAAACAGTTGCTTTCCTCTGGAGCTTTCCAAAGTTCTCCTAGATGGTCCAGCTTAAAGCAGACTGACTACAGAGGAGAAGTCAGGCCTGCTATCCCAAACTCCCTCCCAGGGTGTACCTGAGAGGAAGACCAGCTCTAGCACAACAAGGAGTCAAAGACTACGTGAGGAGACCCTAAGCCCCCAAAGGAGGCTACCTGGACCCTAGAAACACAATACAATGTAAACTCCCTTACAAAAGAAATCCTCTTCTGTTACCAGCAGTGGGATACTGGTATCTAGGCTAGGTCAAAACAAAGTCTTTCCATTATAAAGGGGTCCCCTGGACCATAGGGTCATAGGAATCATAGCTCCAGAACTGGAAGGGGATTCAGATACAATCTAAGGAAATTAAGGCCAAGGGAAGTTAAGTGACTTTCTCAAATTTACACAAGTAGTAAACATTAGTGGTAAGATTTGAATCTAGAAGGGGCGGCCAAGTGGCTCAGCGAGTAAGAGTACCGGCTCCAGTGTTGGGACGACCTGGAGATCAAATCCCGGGCTCAGACACTCAGCACCACACCCAGAAATAACTGGCCGTGTAACCTTGAGCAAGTTA
>NW_027187359.1:22433190-22502105 GCF_028583685.1 Petaurus breviceps papuanus | reverse complement strand
CACCCAGAAATAACTGGCCGTGTAACCTTGAGCAAGTTACTTAACCCCAATTGCTTTAAAAAAAAAAAAAGATTTGAATCTAGAGCTAATATTCTTGCCACTCTATTCTTTAATTGTGATATTTTTAAATATCTACTACTTAATTGGCATGGAGACTCCTACTGACAAAGACAACAAGCCCTAAAGATCTTGGTAGACAACTAATGTTATAACCAAAAAATTCGATGGTGATTAATCATTTGATGAGCAGTCTTCCTGAGCTGACTTGGGTTGTATTTTTTAATGAGGGTTATCTTATTAAATTTTCCTTTCCTTCATCTCTTCTGTTTGCTTATATCCTGCATTATTTAGCAGAATTTTTATTGTTCTTGAGGTGGTTTGAAAGAGAGCTAGATTTGGCTAGAACTTAACAGACCTTTCAATGTTAGGAGAGCCTAGACAGATAAAATGACCAATACCAAGCCTGTATCTAAAGTTTGGATTTGTCCAGCTCAGTAAAACCTAAGAGATCTTATTTTCCCCTGGCAGCACCTTCAAGGACTCAGAGGAATTTCCAAGCCCCCATGAAATCTTTTTTTTTTTTTTTAAGCAATCGGGGTTAAGTAACTTGCTCAAGGTTACAAGGCCAGTTATTTCTGGGTGTGGTGCTGAGTATCTGAGCCTGGATTTGATCCAGGTCATCCCAACACTGGAGCCGGTGCTCTTACTTGCTGAGCCACCTGGCCACCCCTAAGCAATTGGGGTTAAGTAACTTGCTCAAGGTTACACGGCCACATGTTTCTGGGTGGATGCTAAGTGTCTGAGCCCGGGATTCGATCTCCAGGTCTTCTCAACACTGGAGCCGGTGCTCTTACTCGCTGTGCTACCTGGCCGCCCCGACCCCCATGAAATCTTAAAGAAAAATACCAGTGATAAAGAGTCTTAAGAAACAGTAAACATCCTAAGGCTCTTTCCATGGCTGGTGATGATGCATGCCTAGAACTACCTAATATTTTCCTCTCCGTAAGATAAATTTTTATTCTTTAATACATGGAATGAGAATTTGAATTCCAATGAATCAGAAAATAAACTGTAAAACATTCTTACCTATTTCTCCGAGTTTGATCTACAGAATAAATTTGCTTTCTTAGCCAGCTAGAAGAAAAAAAGAGACACAAAAAATTAGGAAAATAGCAAAACTCACCTACACTCATGTTAGAACAGGAAGCTAATTCTGTCACTCCCAGATCAGGGACCTTTCTACTGACCTTCTAGCTACAAACACCCTTTCACAGTTTGGGGCTCTCTTAAGAGATGCTTAGCATCTGGAATGAAGAAAATGATAGGCCTGTTGTCCTCTGCCCTGGTCAAACCCTAACTGGAGTCTTCACGTTCAGTTCTGGGAGACATGCTTTAGGAAAGACATTATAGACAGTATGTCCAGAGGAATCTGACCAGAAGAGGGTAAGGACAGGAGAACAGGCCCTATGAGGATTGGTTAAAGTTGCTGAGGATGTTTAGCATGGAGAAGAGAAGGCTTAGAGAGAAATCTGTAACTGACTTTAAATAACTGACAGATTCTCATGGAAGACAGAAGACATTCTGTGTAGCTCCAGAGGGAACACCTGGAAGAAATGTTTGGAAGGTAGAGGGAGATACATTGTGGCTCAAACTAAGGAGGCATTTGCTAACAATTACTGCTGACCAAGAACAGAAGAGGCTGCCTCACAAAAGAGTAAGCTCTTCATTCCTAGAGGCATTCAAAGAGTAATGGGATGGGAACCTGAATGAGATCCTATAGGTTAGAAGATTGAACCAGGTGACTTTTGAGGTCCCTTCCCACTCTGGCTTCTATGAATCACTCTGACAAAGTTAATCAAAAAGCTGATCAGAAGATGCTATAAATTTAAATGCTTCAGATTAACTTTTTTTTTTTATCTTCACACCCACACAAAAAAAGTTTAGAGACTGAAAGACCCAGGTCTTTATCAGCCCCTACAAAATGACATCATGGAGAATCTCACCTTCAGGACCAAGGAGACTTGATTCCTTACTGGTCAATGCTGTCATTTCAACCCTTAGACTAATCCTTTTTTTTTATTTTTTATTATTCAAGTGTTTTGTTCTCTCCCAGTTTTAATGATTACTGATCACAATATGTGAGGCCATTTGATGCAAGGCAGAGAGAGCTATCCTTGGACTCAGGAAGATATGGATTCAAGTCTTGCCCTTGACAAATACTAGCTGTGTGACTGACTTAAGTCTTCAGTTTCTTAGAGATGACTTTCTAAGAGTCTAAGTTACAGGGTGGACACTGTTCTACACGGATAAACAGTTTCCTCTTTTGGAGTTCCTTTTACCAATGAAATCAAGGGTCTGGATCCACAAAGAAGCAAACTGAGCACAACAGACTAGGGATAAAATACAATTTTTGTATATGATTAGAGAGCAGTCATTATTAAATGTCCCCTCTAGATTCAAGTAGGTGGTTTTAATCTCCCTCTACATGACAGCTTCCCCAAACATCCCAAAACAAGTGGAAGAAAAAGGAAAGGAAAAGACGAAGTACCTCTCAATAATAGCTGGTGTTGAAGCACTCTGGGCTTCTTGGTGCAAAATTGTCAAGCCACAAAGCCATTTAGTAGCATCTTCCTTGGAATCCGCTGAAAAGACAAAGAGAGGATCTGTTACACAGAATGCCTAAAGGGTGACCGTGTTCAGGTGCTTCTGCTCTTGGATCTTTGGCCCTGTTTCCTAACAAATCTAAGCAAAAAGGATCTTCTTAAGTCCCCAAATTTCATATTTTATATTTCAAACCATGCTGCCCCATCCCATAAAAGCATGCAGTAAAGGGCTAGAGATTCAGCATATGGCACGAAAGTGAGCCAAATTCCATTGTTGGAAAAGGCAGTGAATCTGGAGTCAGGAAACTTGGGTTCTCATCCATGCTCTGCCACAGACTACTATGTGACCTCAGTCAAGTCTAAGAAAGTGTCCCCCATCCCCGTCTCCACCAAACTACCTTCTCCTGTTTACTCTGGCTTCTGTTGTAGAACTGGCATAATATGGCACCAGGAAATCATCCAAGAAAATATCACTAGCTCTCAACAAACCAAGAAGATAAGAGCATAATTTATTATTATCCTCATTTCACACAGGAAGAAACAGAGGCTGAGAAAGGTTGCATACTCATCCCCCATAATGGTTTCTCAGGAACCAAAGCTCAGAGCAGTGAGAATCCCATTTACCTCTTTTCTCTTAAGGGCTATCAAGTCTCTAGCATCTCACCAACCAAAAGTAAAGACAGATAACTGCACTCTTAGGTAAATAAGGTCTTTTTTCTCCTGGAAATGTTTTAAGTAACAATCCAAAGAGAGGAGAGAAGCTAAACACTGGAAAACTGGGGTTGGTGAGTAAGTGATGAATTTTAGCACCATAGAAACTCATGACACTATTAATATACCATTCTACTACAATTAATTTATATCAGTGGAAGGAATATACACACCCACTAAATCAGAGATATTTTGAATTACTAAGACAAAAATGGTTCAGTCATTAGAAGTGAGGCAGCACCAAGTTTGTCAGTCTAAATGTCAGTATTGGGAAAGTCCTTAGGGATCATTCTGTCCAATCCTCATTTTGTGTTGTTGTTCAGTCTTCATGACTCCATTAGGGGTTTTCTTGGCAGGGATACTGGAGTGTTTTGGCATTTCTTCTCTAGGTCATTTTACAGATGAGGAAACTGAGGCAAACAGGATGGAGTGACTTGCCCAGAATCACACAGCTGAGGTCAGATTTAACTCAGGAAGATAAGTTTTCCTGACTCCAGGCTCAGCACTCTATACACTGCACCACCTAGCTACATTTTACAAATGCATAAACTGAGGATCAGGGAGGGCATGTGACTTATCCAGAGTCATATAGTCAGTCAATAGCAGAGATGGAACTAAGACTGATTTCGTTGTATCCAGGATCTTTCTGCTATTATTCAGCTAAGTATTAGTGCAATAGAAGGAGAGCGAAGAGCTAATTTACATAGTTATTCATTAATATGTCAGATACTACTTATTCCAAAGATCAATAACACAAGCCAGTATCAAATCTAAATATATTTTACTCTGGGAAAGAGGCTGCTTCACATATCTGAGTTTCCCAGATATCTCAAAGCTGCCCTTAAGCATCCAAAGGTCTTTTTAAAAATTTTAACACTTTGTGTGTTAAAAGTCCTTCTATTAAACGAGTGACAGGAGAATACAATGTTGGGTAAAATGATCCTTCAGAGGAGAGCTCATTCCAAAAGGACAGCTATAAACGGGCAGCAAGATTTCACAACCTGAGTAGAGAGTGGGGAGGAGCTGGCTATAAAATTTAATATTTCCCATTAATGACTCACATTTCAATAGTCCTTTAAGATTTACTAAGCAGTTTCCTGGAATGTCGTGTTAATGCTATAGTGGGTAAATGGTATCTATGAGCCCATATTTATTCAGAGTATGTCTTTAGTTCTTCTGTGCTATTAATATATCCTCCCTGCTTCTAATCTGTACCTTATTTTCCCTCACTTTGAAATCAAATGCCAAAAAAAGTGAGGATAATGTGGCTACCCTTTGATCCAGAGATCTCCCAGCTAGGCATATCACCCAAGGAAGTCAAAGGCAGAAAACAAAAGTCCCAAAATGTTCCTTTTCATAACAGCAAATAACTGGAAACAAAGTAAGGACACATCAACTGAAACAACTTTATCTGGTAGAAAGAACACTTAACTCGGAGTCATGGGCTCTTTATCACCTGTATCTACCACTTCTTACTTATGTGACCTTGGCACCACTCTGGGCCTCAGTTTCTTTAACTCTAAAATGGGGGTGTTGGTCTCAATGACCTCTAAAGTCTCTTCCAAATCTACATCTATAATCTTATGGTTAAGGAAGAGTTATTGCGGTCTATGAATGTAACAGTGTATATACTGTGCCACAAGAAATTACAAAAATGAGGAATTCAAAGAAACATGGAAAGAATTACAGGAACCAATGAAACAATATAAAAGCAAAGAATAATAAAACAAAACTGAATGTTACGTAAGTAAAACAACCACACTTGCCACTTGCAAGAAGAAATTTGTGAAGAAATTTTTTAAATGCACTTCCCTCCTTTATTAGAGGAGAAAGGGGGCCAGGGAAAGGAAGAATTGTGGGTATGTGACAATGCATGGAAGAGTACTATCAGATACAGTCAACATGATGGGCAGTATTACTTAAGTGCTTTTTGCTTTTTAATCTTTGCTTAAAGAGAAGGCTCATTAAGTGATGGATGTCAGGGAGTATATTCAGAAATAAATATATAAAAATTAAAAGGCATCAACACAACAACAACAAAAAAGTTAAAACTCTAGATAAGTATACTAGGGTTAGTGCCTTCTATGTGCTTTGTGACAGCTGCTTTCCTTGCCCCAGAGAGGTCTTTTTCATTTTCTCCTAAAGTCAACTGTAGTTCACAGGCTCAAAGTTGCTAGAGTTCTGACTCACAGTTAAATGTGTCATTACTATAGATGCTTTACAATTCTTAGCACCAGTAACAGCAATACTTCAATACTTGAACACTTTGACAGAACCCTGATTCTACCATTTTGGGTACTTCTTCCACCAATAAAGATCATAATCTATCCAAGCCTCCTCCTTCTGTGTAATTCTTGTCCATGTCCTCACATAAAATCCTCTGTACAGGATCTACCCAGCATGTTGGAGGCCATTTCTAAATAAAATTTTATTTATATCTTTTTTTATATTACCAAAGTTTTCTCAGTACCCCTCCCCCTCTTACCTCCCAGAGAGGCATCCCATATAACAAATACTATTCTTAAAGAAAAAGAAAAGAAAAATCAGCATAGTTGATCAATACATTAAAAAAAATTCTGCAAGTCTATACAATGTTCCATACTCATGGACCTCTCACACCTCCACCAAGGAGTGAGGTGGGGATATCTTATCATATCTCTTCTTTGAAATCATCCTTGTTCTTTGTAATTTTGCAGCATTTACTCTTGATTGGTTTTTTTTTTGGTAGCACTATCCAATTATGTTACTGGATACTGTTTTCTTGGCTCTGCTTACTTCACTCTGCATCATTTTATTTAAATTATTCCACATTTCTCTATATTCAACACATTCATCACATACAGCACAGTAATATTCCCTTACATTCATGTACCATAATTTTGGTTAGCTCTTCCCCAATCAGTGAGCATTTACTTTGTTTCCAATATTTTGTTTATTTTTGGTAATTTTTTTTCATTTTGGATTTAAATACAAAATGAAAAAAAGAAAAAAAACTGCCATGTACACAATAGAACATAAGAGAAGATTCAATATAAGACAATAAATTTCCATTTCAAGAAAACCTATCTAACAAATACCATACATTGTTTTCAAAACTTGAGCGGTTTTTTTTTGGGGGGGGGGGGGGGGGGGGTTGGGGTGCTTCCTTGTTAGGTTTTTTTGTGTTCTCTGCTGTGTATTTTTTACTTTACTTTTTTTTACCCTCTCCCCTCCCCAAGAAGGCTACAATTAAGCATGGAGATTTATACATATTCATAGATATCTATAAACATACATATATACTCATACACATATATGTAAGACCATGCTATGCTTATTTCCTACTATCATCTGTTTCTCTGCAGGTGGACAGCATCTTCCTTCCTAAGTCCAAATCTTTCCATGTTTTTCTAAATCAACAAATTCATTATTTCCTGCATCACAACAATATTCCAACCCAATCACATCCTATCTGAGAGATTATCTATGAAAGTTTTTTTTCCAAAATTTTCTGCATTCCTTCTGTTCTTGGCTATGTAGGTTTTATTTATACAAGAAAATTTTAATTTGAAATAATCAAAATTAACCTTTTTTCACTTCAACAATGTTCTTGCCTTATAATATAGTTTAAGGTCTGAAACTGCTGAATCTACCTCCTTTACATCTTTGTCCCCTGGTTTCTTTGAAGTTCCTGACTTTGTTTTTTCCAAATGAGCTTTATTCTTTTATAACTCACTAAAAGAATTTTTTAGTAATTTAATTGATGATGACATTGAATAAATAGATTAGCTAAGTAAAACTGTCGTTTTTAAAATTATACTGGCTTTACATACCCATGAACAATAAATATAACCTAAATTATTTAGATCTGAATTTATCTGCATATAAAATGTTCTGTGTTTATGTTCATATAGTTCCTGTATCTATTTTGGCAGGTATACACTCAGGTTCTTTATACTGTCTAGGTATTTCAAATGGTCTAAAACAAAACTGAATAATATTGCTGACACATAATATTGTTTCTCTATTTTTCACTTTTCATTCAATCTATTTTAACTTTGTCTGAGATGCTTCTTTTTTTTACATATTAAATTTTACTCCTATTCTTTATTTTATCTTTGTATGTATCTCTCATTTTTAATAATGATTCCTGAATACAATATATTGTTGAGTTGAAATTTTTAATCTGCTATCCATTTCCATTTTATGGGTGAATATGCCCACTCACATTCTAAGCTACAACTATTCGTGTATTTTCCTCCTTCCTATTTTTCCTCACTGTCCTTCGCACCCTATTTACCTATCGCCCCTGACTCTTCTGTTTTACTTCTACCTGCTACTTTGCCCTTCTATTCCTTAACCTACCCACCCCTTCAGAGTCCCTCCCTTATTCTCCCCTACCTCACCCCATCCCTAACCTCTTATTTTCTTTCCAAATTAAGACTTTTATACTCTTCTAGATATGTGTTGTATGTTGTTCCCTCTTTAATCTATTTCCAATTAGAGTAAGGTTCCAGAACCACACCCTCCCCTCCTACTACCTTCTTCTGTATCAATTTTTCCTTTTATGCCTCATTTATATAAGATAATTACTCAGGGTGGCCAGGTAGCACAGCAAGTAAGAGCATCGGCCCCAGTGTCGGGATGACCTGGGCATCGAATCCGGGCTCAGATACTTAGCACCACACCCAGAAATAACTGGCCGTGTAACCTTGAGCAAGTTGCTTAACCCCAATTCCTTTAAAAAAAAAAAATAATTACTCCTTTTTATCTCCTTACAGTTGTATATTTTTAGAATCACCCCATCATACTCAACTCAGTCCACATCTTTCTTTCAAACTATCCAAATAATGATGACAATCATTTTCACATATATGCAGTAAAGAATTTAACCTTATTGAGTCCCTTATAAATGGTCTTTAATATTCACCTTATATATCTCCTGGATGTTGTATGTCGAATTTTCCCTCAAGCTCTGTGGTTTTTGTCACAGAAACCTGAAAGTCTGTGAGTTTGTTAAATGTTCATTTTTTTCATTTAGGATTCTATTTAACTTTGCTAGGTAGGAATATAGTATTCTAAGACCTAGAGTCCTTCAATGTAATAGCTGCTACATCTTCTGTAATCCTTATTGTAACTCTATGATATTTAAGGTTTTTTTTTTCTTGCTGCTTCCAATATTTTCTCCTTAACAAGGGAGCTTCAAAACTTGGCTATGATATTCCTATAAGTTTTCCTCATGGGCTCTCTTTCAGGTGGTGATTGGTGGGGTTTTTTTTCTATTTCTATTTCGCCTTCTTATTCTAAAATTTCCAGGTAATTTTCCCTGATAATTTTTTATAATATTGTATTAAGAATCTTTTAGTAATTGTCATTCTCAGATAGTCCACCTATTCTTATATTATTTTCTCCTCAATCTGTTCTCCAGATCAGTTATTTTTCCAATGAGATGTTTCACATTCTCTTCTAACTTTTCATTCTTTTTATTATGTTTTATGATTTCTTGGTGCCTTAGAACATTATTAGCTTCCCCTTTCCCAATTCTAGTTTTCAAGGAATTATGTTCTTCCCTAAATTTTTGATTCTCTATTTCCAGTGTAGTGACTTTCTTTTCATAATTTTCTTGATTTTTTCTTGGATTGCTCTAATTTTTTTCCTAATATTTCCTCAATATCTCTTAATTGATTTTTAAAATCTTTTTTAAGTTCTTCCATGATTGTTTGACATTTCTCATTGAAAAAGGGGTGACTTTTTTTAGTTCCATTATCTTCCTCTGAATATGAACCAAGATCTTCTCTATCCCCATAGTAACATTCTATGGTTGGGTTCTTTCTCCTTTGCTTACTCATTTTTTAAATTTATTTATAGTTTTATTTTGTCTTTAGCAACTATCAGTGTAATCAAGTTGCAGTCCCAAGGTATGTTGAATGTTACCCCAAGCCTCAGGTTCTTCTTACTGTTATTTTCTGAGGTCTACTCCTGGGTCCAACCTTGGCCCTCCACTCCACTCCTAAGCCACTGCTAAGACCCCAACCACACTGTTCCACAAGTAATCTTGCTCCCCACAGTCCCCCCAGTTGCTGCAAACTACAGCTGTCCTCTCTGACCCAGAAGTGAAACTAGGGACTTTGTTCTCCTACAAGAACCCATAGCCATCAGGGTCCTGGCCCCTCTGCTACTGCACTCACCAGGTGTTTTCTAGCTCCTTCTCCCTACAGCCATAGCCCAGTGCTTGGCATCCCTCGACTGTGGAAGGTCCTTCAATCTTCTCCTATTCAGCCATCAGACCCCCACAATGTCTTCAAGATGAAAGTTTCTAAGGCTGAGGCTGCCTCTCAACCCAGCTGTCCCCAGGGCTTAAGTTTGTTGAGTCTGCAAAGTGGGTCTGGAGGTACCTGTTCACACTTCATTCTGGGGGAACCTCTGGTCCCTGAAGATTCCATCTTTCCTGAGGTCTTCTCAAATTGTCTTAGGAGGACAACTGCTTTACTCTGTGTTTAATTCTGCTGCTTACTAATTCTGCATAAGGTTTCTTTTACGTTTTTGTAATCATTGTATACATTATTTTCTAAATTCAGCCTACTTCACTGTGTATCAGTTCAGATAAGTCTTCCCATGTTTCTCTGAGTTCTTCATATATGTTTATTTCTCATGAGGTAATAATATTCCATTACATTCATGTGCCACAATTTATTTAGCAGTAGATGAACACCCACTTTGTTTCCTATTCTCTATAACCACACACACCCAAAAATAAGCTGCTATGAATATTTTGGTATATATGTGACCTTTGTTTCTGTCTTTGACCTTCTTGGGACCTATGCTTAGCAGTGGAATCTCTGAGTCAGAGTGTGAATAGTTTAGCCACCTTTTTCCACATAATTTTCAATCATTTTTCAAGATAGACCAAAATTCATTGTTTCACCCACAATGTCTTTCTCTAGTCCCCTCCAACATTGTCTGTTTCTGTCTTTTGCCATCTGTCATTTTGAAGGCTGTGATGTGAAACATCAGAACTGTTTTTCTTTTGCATTTCTTTTATTACTAGTGATTTTGAGCAGTCTTTACTATGACTGTTAATGGTTTCCAATTCTCCTTTAAAGAATTATTTGTTCATACTATTTCACCACTCATCTATTAGAGAATGGTTCTTGGGTATATATTTGTTTTAATTACTTATTTATCTTACATATCAGACTTTTATGTGAAGTATTTGAGACAAAATTTTTTCCCAACTGACATTTTTCCTTCTCATCTTTGTTACATTGATTTTATTCATGCTAAAGTTTTTTTTCAAATTTTGTTATAGAAATTTTCTATTTCACCTTCAGTGATTTCTTTCTCTATAAGGTTAAGAACTGTTTCCTAGTCATAAATGTGAAGTTTC
Source organism: Petaurus breviceps papuanus (assembly GCF_028583685.1). NCBI lineage: Eukaryota > Metazoa > Chordata > Mammalia > Diprotodontia > Petauridae > Petaurus > Petaurus breviceps. The sequence goes on along the minus strand of NW_027187359.1, from coordinate 22,491,425 downwards.
TCCAAACATTTTCTTCTAGTTTTTGTGACCTTTTATATTAAATGTCCATTTGAAAGTTATCATGGTATATGATATAAAATGCTGTACTAAACCTAATTTTTGCCAAACATCCTTCCATTTCTTTCTAGCAAATCACGTTGAAAAAGGAATCCTTCCTCAAGTAGTTTACACAATCAGGCTTATTTAACACTGAATTACTCAGTTTAATAATTTCCAATTCTTTGTTCCACTGATATATTTTTCTTGTCTTTAACTAATGCCATACAGTCTTGGTAGCTAAAAATTTAGGCTATAGTTTGAATTCTAGACGTGCTATTTCCCCTTGATTCCCCCTTTTTTCATTATTTCCCTTGAGATTTTGGATTTTTCTTTTTCCAAACAAAATGTTGCTATTATTCTAACTAGTTCTATAGGGTAGTCATGGGGTAATTTCATTTGTACTGCACAAAATCTATAAATTAAATCAGGTAGTATCCTTATTTTTTATTTTATTGGCATGACTCACTCACAAGCAGTTGATTATTTTTCCAATTAAGTCTTCTTTTATTTCTGTAAAGAGTGTTTTGCCATTGTATTTATGTAAGTCTTAAATTTGTCTTGGTGACTAACTCCTAGATATTTGTGCATTTTACAGTTATTGTGAATGGGATGTTTTGCATATTTTACCAGAGATAACACTTGATACATACAAGGACAATATTTAAAGACTTCTTAGAGATGAGAAAGGAGCAACTAAGCAGCCCAATGGATAGAGCACTAGGCCTGAGTTCAAATGCGACCTCCGACATAGCTGTGTGACCCTGGGCAAATCACTTAACCCTGCTTGCCCCAGTTCCCTCACCTTAAAATGAGCTAGAGAAGGAAATAGCAAACCACTCCACTATCTCTGCCAAGAAAACCCCAAATGGGGTCACAAAGATTTGGACACCACTGAAATAACTGAACAGCAACAGATGAGAAAATAGGCATTTGAGTCACTAGCCACCGATTTCTTCTCAAGTCCTTTTTTAAAAAAAAAGTATCCACATCCAGAGAAAGAACTACAGTGTCTGAATGCAGATTGAAGCAAACTACTTGTTCTCTCTCTTTTTCTTGTTTTGTTTTGTTTCCTCTTTCTCACTGTTCACTCCGTTGATTAGAATCCTTCCTTACAATCTGACTAATGTTCAACGTGAAGGTATTTGGAGATCCTGTATCAGATGCATGCCTCCATGGGGGGGTGGGAGGGGAGGAGAAAATTTGGAATTCAAGGGACTGTGGAACTGAATGTTGTAAACTAAAAGTAAATAATTTTTTTTTTTTGTAAAAAGTAATATAGCACCATTCATGATCTTTTCCGTTCTTTTTAGATCGTCCCTTTAAGAGTTCTTGAAATTCAATCCCTGAAGGCCTTTATAACTATGTTACCCACAGGACAGATTTTTCTTTTCTTTAAGTATTTAGCCATACCCAGATGTTCTTTCTTACTTTATTTTCTTGACTGCCATTTCCTTTCCTCAAAGAGTACATCTGGTAACTGAGCCCAAATGTGGTGATTCTACTCTCACTGGTTATAAGAATAGATCATTAAAGAAATGCTCACACAGTTCTCTTCCATTGAATGTTAATTTCCCCCCTTACACAGTTGTCTAAAATTGTCCTAGGAATGATCTGGTTTAGCTTGATCTCATGAGAAGCTTTCTTCAGGTTCATTTTCTACTCTGCTTTTTTCTTCTGTTTTGAAAGTCAATTTTCCATTATAGTACTCAGTAATGTTTTTTCAAATAAGTTTCTATTCTAAGCAATGTTGTCTTTACTTGTCATGTCTCTCCCCTTGGCAAAAAGATCTACTATTTGCCTGCCGATGTGGCTTCTGGACTCTTTTCACTTCTTCACTGTGGTGATTATTTTCATTGGTTACAAGAAATTGTCATAATATGATTCAATGGATTCACTTTTATTCATTTTCCTTTTGTCAGAATCAATAAATTAGTTAACTAGATTCGCTTAGAGCCACTGTAAGTACACACAGTGCCTGCCATCTTCTCATCTCTACACTTTCTTTGGATTTGGTGTTATTTTAACCCTTACTCTAACAAGTTGACTGCATGCAGGCCAAAAGAGCTCACACTTCTATAACCTCTATTAATTTCTATTTGGTTCAAATATAACAGACTTCATTTTTTTCCATGATACAGTGTTCATCACATTCAACACATTCTAACTTTTTTCTTAAAAGGATGAATGAAATTTCTGATTAATCCACAAGTATCTGGCTTCTATTCAATTTAATAAGCATTTATGAAGAACCTACTATGTGCAAAAGCCCTGGAAGACACTGGGAATTTTTGCTGTTAAGTCATTTCAGTCATGTTTGATGCTACATGACCCCATTTGGGTTTTTCTTGGCAAAGATACTGGAATGGTTTGCCATTTCTTCTCCATCTCATTCAACAGATGAGGAAATAGAAGGAATCAGGGTTAAAGTGACTTGCCCAGAGTCACATGGCTAGTAAGTGTCTGAGGCCACTTGAACTCAGGATGACAGGCACTCTATCCACCTAGTTGCCCTGGGGGTAAAAAGACAAAAATTAAGAAGCCTCTGTCTTCAAAGAGCTTATATTCTCTTGTATGTATGTGTAGTATGTGCACTGATAAGTCTACATGGTAGGAGTAGGGAGTTTATTTTACACATAATACCTCACACTTTTGCCCTAGAGATCCAAGAAAAAAAATTTTTTTTTTTAATTTGGTACCTATTAAGGGGCAGAGGAGAGATCAAAGTGGTCAGGTGGTTCCTTAGGAAAAATATCATGGACAAGGTGGTATCTGAGTTGAGCCTTCAAGGAATATTAGGAATCTGAAGGGCAGAGATGAAAAGGGATTCCATGCCTTGTTTTTCATTCTATAATCTTAACAGTGCCTAGAACAATACTTTGTATATAGTAAGCACTTAATAAATGCCTTTTCATTCATTCATTCATGGGGGACAGCCTGCACAAGTGCATGGGGAGAGGAGATGCCCTGGTGACATCTCCTAAGGAGGTGACACAGACACATAGTGAAATAATGAAGGATCCAGTTTAGCTGGAACACAGAGCATACAAAGGGAAGTAACATGAACTAAGGCCAGAAAAGTAAACTGACACCAGACTGTAGGCGTCTTAAATACCACTGAGGAGTCTGCATTTTACCTTACACACAATAGGGAAACACTGAAGGATTTTGATCAAACCTGTGATTTAGGAAAAATCATTCTGGTAACTTTGCAAAAGACAGATTGGAGAAAGGAGTCCACTTTAATGTCTTCATCTTGAACCATATTTTTCCAATGTATTTCTTGCCATTCTCCCATCCACTGTGCCTATTTTCAAACACAAGTTAACGAGTACTGAGATTTATGCTGACTTGCTCTTTGAACCCTTGCTCTTTGTAGAATTTCTTGACATTCATCATCCTCTGGAACAGATGCTGCAGCCCAGAAGCTTCAATTATCTTCAGGGTGGTCTCTTTGCTAGTGTTCATCTTGGGCACGACAAGACATGAAGACTAAATGCCCCAGGAAAGCATGACCTTGGGCCCCCAACAAAACCAACTCATTCAAATCGTTTTTTCATTTCACTAAGGGGACCCATGTGCCATGACTTTATTGAGCTTCTTTGTCTTCTCTTTTGCATTTTTAGCAACAATGTCAATGTAGACATAGCATGGCTTTTCAATACTATATTAACTCATGTGTTATTGGATTAAAATTTCATGTTTGAAAACCAACAGTTAAAATAATGTTTGTAGACTATCTAAAATCTGTGATTCTTGCCACCCTTGGGACCCTGCCTTATAGGGAGGTAGTGAGGCACAATAGAGAAAATGCTGACCTTTTAAATCACAGGATCTGAGTTCAAATCCCAGCTCTAGCACTTAAATCCTCTGTACCTTCAGCAAGTCATTTAACTAAACTCTCTGTGCCTCTCTGTACCTGAGGTTCCTTCCAAGGTTTCTACCAGCTAAAGATCTACGATTCTGATTTTTTCTGTCACTAAAGAATTAGAAAGTGTTACAAAGGACTGACAGCTAGCTCGTATTTTTATCTATTTCAAGGGCTGCCTTGGCCAAAAAATTCTTTACCTGATTACCAAACTAGTCAGTTGTTATTTGTCCTTCATTTTCAGAAAGGACCAATGACATCACAGAGTGATGTCTTGATTTATATGTGAATTGGATTTAAGTGAGGCAGAGTTGCATGAACCTCACTCTGTCTTCCAGAGGCCTCAAAGTCCAGTGGCCAGAAAAAAGTCAAGGCAGCCAGTGATGGCCCAGGATGCAGTAGATGACCTTGATATCATCCATTCTCCCATACCTGGCTAGGTTGTTCCTCTGACTATAGGCACTGAGAACAAATTTGGGGCCTTTCAAGGTGGTTGAACATGCTACAGTTGTTTCTTCCTTGGCACTGGCTTCTAAAATGGAAAGTCATCTTCTACTTCATGACAAGGCCTAATGATAGCAATGACAATTTTAAAGTACTTTCCTTCCGGTAACTACTAAGTGTTTATGTTATTTGCTTCAGGATGAGAGAGAACACTGTGCCTTCCTGATCTACTTGTCTAGAGAACTTCTCTCCCCAACTCCCAGCATGGAAGGTGAGCAAAAGAAAATATGAAAGGTAGGGTCAGGGGAAGCAAGGTTAAAGAAAAAAAACGTCCATGTACTTGCTAAACTCAGGGTGTTGAGGACAAACTGGGTGCCATAAAATATGGTAAAGCAGCAATCTTCTTTCTGGCGACTGGCTTTCCCACGTTCAAAGTCCTTTGAGTTTTTCCCTGGGCGGATTTCCTTTATCTCCATTAAGTCCACTAAAAGAGAAACAACAAAATTCAATAAAAGTAAATGTCAAAAAAAACCCACAACTATAACATGACAGGCACAGCTAGGTGGTGCAGTGGATAGTGCTGGGCTTGGAGTCAGGAAAATCTGGTTTCAAATCCTGCCTCAGATATGGACCTGGGCAAGTCTCTTAACCTCTCACCCTCCGTTTCCTTATATATAAAATGGGGACAAACAAGATTATCGTGCAAATCAAAAAGGAAGTATATATAAAGCACTTCACAAATCTTTAAGTACTATGAAAATGCTAGCTATCATCGTTATCATTCAAAGGAAAAAAAAGGACACGTTCATATTATTATTAGGCATTTAGGTGGTACAGTTGACAGAGTACTGGGCCCAGAGTAAGGAAAAGTCAAGATCAAATCTGATCTCAGAAACTTACTAGCTGTGTGACCCAGGGCAAGTCACTTAACCTCCGTTTGGCTTCATCCACTGAAGAATATCAAACCAGTCCAGTATCTTTGCCAAAAAAAAACCCTGAGGACCATATGGGTGTGCTATGGTCCATGAGGTCACAAAGAATGGGACAGGGGCAGCTAGGCGGTACAGTTAATAGAGCACTGACCCTGGAGTCAGAAGGACCTGAGTTCAAATATGGCCTCAGACACTTGACACATACTAGCTGTGTGACCACCTTGGGCAAATCACTTAACCTCAACTACCTTGCCTTTTCTGCTCTGGAAAAAAAATAAAAAAGAATTGAACATGACTGAACAATTGAACAACAAATAATTCATATCTATCTGGTATTTTAGGATTTACAAAGTACAACACTATGAGTTACGCCAAGCAGGTAATATTTTTCCATATTACCATTTTACAAATGAGGAAACTGAGGCTCAGAGAGGTCAAAGAAGTAAATTCAATTCCATAGGTAGCCCTGTGATTTGGTGAGATGTGATTTATGATTGTAATGTGAAAATGTTGGGGGGAGAATATGGCCTGATGTCATAGAAAAGAGTCTGAAGTCAGGGGACCTGGTTTCAAATTCTAGCTCTGCTCCTTTACTACCTGTGATGATAAGCAAAGAACTTCCCTTTGGTCAGCCCCACCTACTTCATCTGTAAAATGAAGGTGTCGGACTAGGTGACCTTTAATGACTTCTAATCTCTACTCTTTAATCCCTCCAGTAAAACCGAGATAATATAAAAGGGGCAGTGCAGTAGTAGCATTGCCCACCAAGAAAATTCATCAATCTGAAAGGTGAGCATGAAAATCAGGGAAGAAAGTGACCAAAATAATTGAGGGGAATAAGGATATTCTACATATCACCTGCCAGAAGGAAGAATTAGATAATAAATTAATCAGTCAATCAACAAGCACCCACTAAGTACCTACCCTGTGCTGGGCACTGTCCTGGCACTAGGGATACAAGTACAAAAAAATGAAATAATCCCTACTCCAAGAAGAGCTTTCATTCTAATGGGGAAGATAATACATCTATTTAAACATACAGAGAATAACTATAAAGTGACTTGATACAATTATACACAAGGAGTTAAATACCAAGGACGGACTAGTAGTTGGGAAAATCAAGAAAGAATTCTTAAAGATGATGGTGCTAGATGATAAGTCTGAAAACCAGAGACCAAAGTCGACATGGTGACACCACAGAGTAGGAGTGGTTATTACAGTAGTGGTTCAATAAACTGGAACAAAGTCTCAGCAAGATGCTCCAGGGATAGGCTCTTGGTCCTGTACTGCAAGCAACCTTTTTAGCAGTGACTCAGATGAAGCCATAAAAGGGATGCTGATCAGATTTGCAGATGATGAAAGGCTGAAAATGGCTAACACCAGAAGATTTCTGCCCCCCTACGCCCCACCCCCACAAAAAGACCTTGATAGGCTAGAACTACAGACTGAAACAAATGAGATGAAACTTAAGGGGCATAAGCTACATATCTAACAACTGGAGAATGTCTGGAAAAATTTCAGTATAACAATAATGGAATATCATCATACGGTAAATAAGGATAAATAGTAATAATATGAAAAATAAGGAAAAATTGATAAAATGGCATGCAAAATCAAGATAGCAGAATTAGAATAACATACACTGGCTACAATTTCATATAAATCAGAAGGATAACAGTAGCAAAATTTCATGAATACAAAGAAAAAAGATCAAAAGCGAATATAAACTGCTTTTCTTAGCCTTCTGTTAAATTTTATTGTATAATACCCCCCCTTTCTTTTAAAATCAAAACATGTATACTTCATGTCCTATAGTTTTATTTTGGATTTAATTCCATATTTTGCATCCGAGTTTACTATGTTAAACTGATAAGTTTTTTTAAGTCTGATATTATAGAGATAAATGTAAAGTTTTCTATTTTGGTTCCAAAAAATCAATTACACAACCATAAGATGGGATAAGCATGATTAGACAGGGATTCATGAAGAAGAGACCATGGGATTTTAGTGGATTGCAAGATCAATACAAATCAAAAATATGGCAGGGAAACCAGAAAAGTTAGATCTAAAGTCAAATTAAGAGTGGCATTGTATATATATTGGACCTAGAATCAATAAGACCAGGGTTCAAATCATTACTTAATCTCTTTGAGCCTCAGCTGTATCATCTATAAGATGGGTATAATAGGACCAGCTAGGTGGCGCAGTAAATAGAGCACTGGCCCTGGAGTCAGGAGGACCTGAGTTCAAATCTGACCTCAGACACTTAACACTTACTAGCCATGTGACCTTGGGCAAGTCACTTAAGCCCAATTGCCCTACCTTCCCCCCTCCAAAAAAAAAAAAAAGATAGGTATAATAACATCTACAGTACTTACCTCACAAAGCTGTTGTAAATAAATTATATAAAGCATTTTACAAACTTTAAAGAAATAACACAAATGTCAGTTGCAGTCACTACTGAGTCCAGTATGATGAAGGTGCTAATTGTAACGTACTCTGTCTTGGTCACACCCAAGCACACTTTAGGAGTGATGTTGATAGCTAAAGACCAGGACTATTCTATATGAGGATGGACTGAAGGAATTGGGAGATATACTTAGGGGACATGATAGCTGCCCTCATATATCCAAAGGACTGTCATATGGAAGAGGGATCAGACCTGTTCTAATTAGCCCTAGAAGAGAGAAATGGGAACATAGAATGAAAGGTGCAAGAGTCAGAATTCAGTTTGATGTGAGAAAAACTCCCTAATAATTACAGTCATCCCAAAGTCACAAGTCAAAGGTCTGCCTCTGGAGATTTTCAAGGGAAGGCTAACTAAACAAGAAATAAAAATGCTACCGAAGAAATTACCGTTTGGGTTATGCTAGAGGACTACTGAAATCATTCTACTTTTTAGGGATGTGTTAGCAGGCATTGTTGAGCAGGTAGAAGCAGAACAACATTCCATGACTTATCTAAAGCTACTCAGTTAGTCAGGAGCAAAATGCAGGCTAGAGGCCCCAGGCTGTACTGCCCCTTCACACAGCCGATGCAGCAGGAATCAAGGCCATGAGCCATTTTCATTTCTTTAACTTTAACTATCAGCTTAACCATTTTCAGCTGTGGAGATACCAGAAGCACAAACAATTCTCATTTCCCTTCCTGCTGGCTGTCCCTGATGCCTGGGATGCTTCCCCTCCTCACCTCAGCCTTTAGAGTCTGAATTCCCAGCTTTGTCAAGATTCAGCTCCAATGCTTACCTGCCTGCTGCAGGCAGCATTTCAATGTTGCCTCCCATCTGTGAGTATCTTGTATGTTCCCAGTTATGTCTCCCTCAACAAAATGTAGGCTTCTTGAAGGTGGGGACTGCTTTTACTTTTTTTTTTTAATTCCCAGTGCTTACCAGAGTATCTGGCACATAGTAGACACTTTAATAAATGTTTGTTGACTGACTGACTTTAGGTTATCTCCCATCTACTCTGTATGTGCCCGAAGTAAGCACTAGATAAATGTTAGCTATCATCATCATCATCATCATCATCACCATCTTATATGTACCTATTTATGTCTCTCCAACAGAATGTAAGCTTCTTTGAGGGCAGACTGCTTTGACTTTTTTTTTTTAATCTCCAGTGCTTATCAGCACAGTGCCTGCAGGATACATAGTAAGCAATTAATAAATGTGTGATGATTGACTGGAGAGTTCTGCAGAAGCAATGACACCAAACTCCTGTCAACGGTGGTCTGGGCCAGCAACCCACAGGTTACACAGCACTGGCTTTGAGCTGCCTGACATAGCACAATGATAATAATCCTAATCAAAGTAGCTAACATTTATACAGTGTTCTACACCCATTAAATCGTCTGATCCTCACAAAAAGCCTTTGAGGTCAGCAGCACGAGTATTTTCTTTTTTTTTTTTAAACTAGATCTTCGATTTCATTGGAATAGGAAATTCTCAATGAGAAAACTCCCTCTTGCAGTTGAGATGAGCACCTGCTCTATGACTGACTGCCTGAGATTTGTCAAAGACAATGAAAGCCAGAGCCACTTGCTCAGGGTCACACAATCAGACCTGCCTGATTCTGAGGTTGGTTGCTATGCACTGTGCCACTCTTCCTCACAATGCATAGGTTGATGGACCTAGAGTCAGGAAGAGCAGAGTTCAAATCCAGCCTCAGATACTTACTAGGCTTGAGACCATGGGCAAGTCACTTTACTACTATTATCTGCCTCAGTTTCTTCAACTATAAAATAACCTACTTCCTAGAGCTGTTGATAGGATCAAATGAGATAATATTTGTAAAGCACCTTATAAACCTTAAAGTGTTATATAACTGCTAGATATTATTATTATGTATGTACTATACATAATAACAATTGTACATGCACCATTATTTCCATTTTACAAATGAGGAAACTTCATCAAGTAGTGAATTGCTGAGTTCATATGGTTGATAAATAAGAGGACTGGGATATAATAGATGTACTTAAAGTGCTTTAAGGTTTGCAAAATGCTTCACATATGTTATCTCATTGGATCCCCTGATTCCAGGTGCATTGCTTTTTCCATTATACCATACTGTTGTATAAATTTCTATTTTCACAAAATCACCTGAGGTTGTCTCATCCATTCAATATTAATCTCTTCTATATCATTCCCACAAGCAGTCACCCATCTAGCCTCCCATTGAAGATCTCCAGTGAAAGAGAACCCCAAAACTTCCAAAATGTAGCCTAACCCGGACAGAATACAATTATCCACTCTTTCATTTTGGATACAATACCTCTCTTAGTTCTACCTAAGTTCATTCCATTTTTGGACAATTCTGTTTATAAAGCTTTCCTTACATCCAGCCTTCTAACCATTGTTCCTGGTTCTGACTTCTGTGGCCAAGTGAAACAAGTTTAATCTATTTTCTATGTGATAATTCCATAAATGCAGACAACTAACATCCCTCCTAAATCTTCTTTCTCCCGATTAAACATTCCTAGTTTTTTTTTTTTCAACTAATCCTCACATGAAAGGTTCTCTGGTCCCCTCACGATCCTAATCACCCTCCTTTGGACATACTCCAATTTGCCAATCCCTTTCCTAAAACATGGCAGCCAACACCTGGCATAAGCGTTCACCTATGTCTGTATTTAGATAATACTTTAAGATTTACAAAGCACATTACACACACACACACACACACACACACACACACACACACACATACAGTATGACCTTATTTGTTCCTCAAAACATTCCTCTGAGGTAGATATAACATCACCCCATTTGTTAAGTGAGGAAGCTGAAGATCAGTGAACTTAAGTAAATTAATTGTAGTTAACAGCTAGTAAGCATCCAAGGTGGGATTCAAACTTCTTTAGTTATAGGAAGTATTCAGTCAGCCACAGGGTGTAATTTTCTCAGGATATGGTCAGTCCTGTTAATGCCACCAAATATGACACAGTCCCATCTTTTCATCTATTCATTTTCCAGAGGTCTCAGCACACACCAAGCCCCACTAACTTTTGTCTGTTATAACTTCCTGTTCAATCCAACGATTTTCCCAGCACTTCTGAAGCAGAGCTTGACCAACATTCATTTAATCATTCAACAAATATTAAATAAGCACCAGTTGTGTACAAGGCACCATCCTTGGCTATGACAACACAAAGACTCATATGACACAGGCCCTCTTCTCAAAAAGTTTCCAATCTAATGGAGGGAAGTTTGAGTACCCTCCTAGGAAGAATCATCTTCACTTGCTGACTTCACTTTATTACCATTCAATCATTTCTCAACCCCTTGCAATCTGGTTTCCAACCCAACCATTCTGCTGAAATCGTTCTCCCCAAGGTTACCCAAGATCACAAACCATGGCCCCTTCCTAGTCCTCCTCCTCTCCTCCATGACTCCTCAACAGCTTTGGCTACTGTTGACTGTACTCTTCCTGGTAATCTCTTCCTCCTGGGCATCCATGCCACTATCTTCTCTGGGTTCTCCACCTCCTTATCCGACCACTCTTCAGTCTTCTTTTCTAGATCTTTCTCTAGTGGCCCCCTTCTTAATGTGAGTGCTCCCCAGGGCTTTATCCTATAGCGTCTTTTCTTTTCTCCCTACAAACATTCTCATCTGCTCCCATAAGTTCAATGATCATCTCAACATCAATGATTCCCAAATCTGTATATACAGCTCCTAATCTCTCTCTCTTGAACTTCAGTGAAGCAATCAACTGCTTCCTAATAACTGCTCCTGGATGTCCCTCAGGAATTGTCTAAAACAAACTCATTATCTTCACTCCAAAGCCTGCCTCTCCTCTGAGCTTCCCTGCTTCTGTTGAAGGTATCACCAACCTCCCAGTCATCCAGTTTTGCCAGCTTGGAATCATACTTGTCTCTTCCTTTTCTCTCACCCTCAAATCCCAATCAATTGTCTACACCTGTCAATTCTGCCTCCATGACATTTCTCTAGTTTCTTCCCCTTCTCAACATGGTTACCATACTAATTTACTTCCTACCTGGATTGAATTAATAGGCTCCTTGTTAGTCTCTCTCCTTCCAGTCTCTCCTTTCTCCAATCTAACCTGTCAAAATAACCTTCCCTAAGATAGGGCTATGACCATGTTGCTCCCCTGCTCAAAAACCTTCAATGGATACCCATTGCCTCTAGGATAAAATTAAAAACTCTTCAGTCTGGTGTTTAAAGCCCTCTGAAGTCTGGTTTCTACCTACCTTTCTGACCTTACTGCACATTACTTTCTTACAGGAACTCTACTTTCTAGTCAAACTGAACTACTAGCCAGCTTTTGCCTACAACTAGTCTCCCTAACTAGAGTTCTGGCTACTATGTACCAAGGTGCTACATTACAAGTACAAAGAATGAAAAAGTTCCTTACATTAGTAAAGGACTGCTGTAATTACATTAGTACATTCTATGGCAGAGTAAGATAATTGTGAAGATCATTTCCAGAGAAGTAATGAAAGGGGAAGAGACAGGAAAAAAGCCTTTATCAAACACCTACTATGTGCCAGCACTATGCTAACTGCTTTACAAACATTACCTCATTTGATCCTCACAACAATCCCAGAAGACAGGTGCTGTTATTATCCCCATTTTGCAGATGAGTAAACTGAGGCAATTAGAGTTTCAGTGACTTGTTCAGGAACAGCTAGTAGGTTTCTGAAACCAAATTTTAACTCAGGCCTTCCTGACTCCAGGCCCAGCACCCTACCCATTGTCTGCATTTCAGGAAGGCTGCTAAAAAAAAGTTGGAAACAAAGCTCTTCATCTGTATGCCTGACAGGAGCCTCACCTGGCTATGTCCGGCAGAGACTATGCAGCCTGTAGCATTCAACAGAAAACGACACGTTGACAAAGACAACATAACCAACTGAGACCAGCAGGGAGATCTGGCAAGGGCAGTTCCATAACCCCTTCAGAAGAAATCAGTGTCCTTGTATGTTGCCGTTGAATGTGTGTATTTTGGTCATGTGTGTTCATAATAGTTGTATCCTCTCCATATACATGTCCCAGCACAATGTACTCTATAATGTGTTTCTTTCCACATATGTTCCTTATAATGTGTCCACTCTTCCTAAGGATTATGTATGTGTGTGTATTTGTGGGTGAATCTGAGCCGGGTTTATGGAGGAAATATTTAATATTATTTTTCTTGCTTTGCAATTCTATCAAAAGCCTTTGTTTTGAATGAACTGTGTTGTCTGGTGGACTAATAAAGGTAAATACATTGAATAAAAAAGGTACTCCCTTTCCCTTGGAAATTTTTTTTTTATATAATTAACAAAGGTCGAGACCCTTTCAGAAAATGTTATTTAGGGGTCTAGAACTTGAACTTCACACTACATTGTCTCTCTCACTAATATAGGAGTTCCTAATCTTTTTTGTACTATTGACCTCTTTGGCAGCCTAGTGAAACCTATGGGTCCTTTTCTCAGAATATTGTTTTTAAACGCATAAAATAAAATATAAATTATTACAGTGAAAATCAATTATATTGAAATACTGGTATCCAAATATTAAAAAGCAAGTTTACAGACCTCAAGTTAAAAACCCCTGCACTGATGAGAGCACATCAAACAAAGCCCTAAGCATTCAAGCAGTTTCAGGTCCCCAGCACCAAGCACTGAGACCATCCAGAGAACCTTGTGCCCTCTGGATCCTGGAAGCTGCTACAGTTCTCCTCTCAGACATTGGAGGGTAGGAGAGATGGTTGGACTCAGAGTGGAGGCCTTAAAAGCATAGTAGAGCTTGAAATTAATATTTTAAACTCTTCACAAGGACTATGCTATAATAGAAGCATGTTTCCTGTTTTTAAAAGTAAGGTAGCTCAGCTACAGAAAATATTACTGCTTCTGTAATGTCTCTAGTCTTTTCTAGGATTATCTCACCTTTTTTTTCCTTTTTGTGTTTTTAATAACACCAGCTGCCCTCTATACCAATGCTCTCAGGCTCTGTTTAGGAGCCAAGCTCAACCTCCATCCACCTTTGCTTCCAACTTCCTTTCTTAACAAAAACCTCTTTGGTCACATCTCCCAATTCTGAATTCATGTAGAAGACTGTGCCCATTCACCCCCACCCACATCTCTGCTTTCATTTCCTCCTCCTCACCACCTCTTCACTTGTGCCTTCCCATGACTCTACTCTTTCGACTCCCATTTCCTCTCTCCTCCCACATCTTACTTTGTGTCTTTTCTTCATGCTGCTCTCCATTCCTGGCACAGCCTCCAACATCCTGTCCACTAGACCCAATTCATTTTAGCCAGCTCATACCCAAGAGCACCAGAGCAAAAATTTCCCGAGGAAATTAAATGTCTATTTCACCACTACAGAAACACAATAGAAGGATTCAGAAGGGAAAAGGCATGAATCATTCCAACCTCATTTAACACTTACTCATTTTCTTGATCAAGAAGGTATGGAAACACAGCATCAGAGTGTTGGAAGAGACCTTGGAGAGCATTTAGTCCAATTCACATCTGAAGCATAAATTCCTCCTGTAATATCCCTTAAAAAATGGTCATCCAGTCTCTCCTTGAAGACTCCTTGGGTTTTTGGGGAGATTTTTTGTGGGATACTGATAGTGACATTAAAATCAATAGGAAGAGGAAAAAAGTCCATCAATTAATCATTTTTAAAAAACACAGAAGAGGGCAAAAGGAAGTTCAGAAGCAGACACAAACAGGATAGTGTTGGAATTGCCATGGCAAGTGTGAAATAGACTCTTTTTTTTTTGAAGGGGAGAATGCAAGGCAATCAGAGTTAAGTGACTTGCCTAGAGTCACATAGCTAGTAAGTGTGTCAAGTGACTAAGGTCATATTAGAACTCAGGTCCTCCTGACTCCAGGGCAGGTGCTCCATTCACTGCACCACCTACCTGCCCCAAAATGGACTTTCTAAAAAGCAAACTTCAAGTAGTGAGATTATCAATTCATTGAGAGTCTTCTTTTCCTATTCTTTTTTTTTAATACAGAAATGTTCATGTTTATTGGTATTTGTCAAATACATAATAATAAAAGTAAAGTTTTTAAGGATTCTGGCCTTCTTTAGACCTCTCATAACACTTTGTACCTCTCTATTATAATACCATGTAATATAATTATCCATATGTATCTTCTCCACTTACTAGAAGGTTTTGGGTCCTTGAGAGCAGGAACCATGCCTTTTCTAAACTTGGTTATTTCTCCGTTATCCTACACACAACAGATGCACAATAAATATGCATTACATAGTATTAGTCTGTACCCAGTAGATGCTTAATAAATGTTCATCATATGTGCTTTCCAATGACAAGGAACTTCCTACCTCCCAAGGCAATGCATTCCACTGCCTGACAGCTCTAATTATTAGGAAGTTTTTCTTTATACTAAGTCAAAACCTGCCTTTTTGCAACCTCCACTCATTGCCCCTAACTCTGCCCTCTGGGACCAAGCAGAAGCCTAATCCTTCTTTTAAGACAGTCCTTCAAGGACCTCTAGGTAGCAACAGTACCATCTTCCCTTCCTCACCTCTTCAACGCATATACCAAGTCTTCACTTTTCCAAGACACACATTTCTTGTTCCCTCAACCAATCCCCATCTGACACTGTTTCAAGTCCCCTCACCATCTTGGTCATTCTCTTCTGAATACATGCTGTTTATCAAGCCCTCCCCAAAATACGGTGCTCAGAATCAAACACAATACTCCAGATGGAATATGACCAGGGCAGAGTCTGCTGGGACTAACTATCCACCATGTTCTTCTAGCTATGCCTCTCAAACCAGCATTAACAATTTCATCTGCCATGTTATGTAATTAGCTAGTACTGACGTTTCAGTCCAGTAAAACTTCCTGGTTTGTTTTATTT
This sequence comes from Petaurus breviceps papuanus, assembly GCF_028583685.1. Lineage (NCBI taxonomy): Eukaryota > Metazoa > Chordata > Mammalia > Diprotodontia > Petauridae > Petaurus > Petaurus breviceps. The sequence continues at coordinate 22,475,804 of NW_027187359.1, read as the reverse complement.
TTACATAAACTACTTTTTATCTATGGCTCTAAACTCTGTCCTTGTGCAACTGATTTTAACCCAAATGTGATGCATTAAATTTAATCCATGTAAGTTCAGACCATCGTCCCAATCTGTCAAGTACTTCTGTGATCCTGATGTGTTAACTGTCCCAGCTTAATATCACCTGCAAATCTCCTGAGCCTGGCACCTTTACCCTAGTCACTGATAAAAATATGGAATAGAGATGGGCCAGGGTCAGAGTCTTGTAGCCTAGCACTGGAGAAATTTTCATTTTTGATTGATTTTAAGAGTTAACAGTAATGTACTTACCCTCTCAGGGATGGAGGAGGGGAGGGAAGGAGAGAATTTTGGAACTCAAAATTTTCTAAATGAAGGTTTAAAATTTTTTTACATGTAATTGGGAAAAAATAAAATATTATTCAAAAATAGTGTTAAGCATAGCCCTTAAAATTCTAAAAAAAAAAAAAGAGTTGGTACCTTCTTTTGGAAAAGGTCACTGCATCTGACCCTTTTCCTCAAAATTCCATGAACCCTGGTCTTATCATCTCTGTAAATAATAATATCATACAGCCCAAAACCTGCCCTCCACTTAGCAGGCTCTAGGGACATCCCTGCTATTTCTAGGCAGGACAAAAATAGGAATAACCATATGTACCCTCGTGATAAGCCAATCATTGAAAAACTAAGGAAGTAGCTTCTTTCTATCCATCCAGGTCATAAACTAGACTGTGTTTATGGGTCCTGAACATTTTGAGGGATCAAAGATAGAGTAAGTAATAAAAGATACTGAAAAAAAAATTTGCAAGTGGTTTTTAGGAATTAACAGTTCAACTAGCATCTAAAAGAACTCAAAGATTTTGTTTTCCTTATGGTAAACAACCAATTACATCATCATCTCTCATATTTATATAGCACTTTAATGTCTGCAAAGAATTAAAAACATTTTGCCTACAAGATCTCACTTGTATGTGTGATTCCAGTTGATCTTAACAACAGCTTTGTGAGACAGGGGCTATTATTCCTTTTTTACAGACAAGGAAAATGTGTCTCTAAAGCAAGAGTCCTAACTCCAGGTTCAGTGCTCTAACTACCACCTACCTAGCTGCATACATACAATGTTTTCCAGGGAAATAACAGCCATGAGACTAAGGAGAACACCACCTAAAATTTATCCTGTGGGACAAGAATTCTGAAATATTTTCATCAAAGACCACCAAATTTAAGTAGAGATCAGATGTTCTTAACCTCTTGTGTTAGAGGACCACTTACATAGTTTGGTAAAGCATATGGGGCCCTTTTCTGAATAATTTTTAAATAGATAAAATAAAATACTTAGGATGAAAGAAACAAAATAGCTAGCATTTATAGAGAACCTACTATGTACTAAGCACTGTGCTAGGCTCTTTACAAATATCTTATTTTATCATCACAACTGTGGAAGACAGGTGCTATTATAACCTCCATTTTATAGTTGAAGAACTGAGACAAGCAGAGGTTAAGTGACTTGCCCAAAGTCATACAACCATTAGTTGAACTCAGTTCTTCCTGACTTCAGGCCCAGCTCTATCCACTGTGTCATGTAGCTGCCAAATTATACTGAAATGCAGTTACCAAAATATGTTTTAAAACAAGTTCATGGACGCTAGGTTAGGAACCCCTAGCTAGAAAATCTGGACTCTAATCCTGGATCTGCTATTTACTATCTATGTGACCTTGGGCAAGTGTATTTCCTCATCTGTTAAATGATGAGGTTGGGCTAGCTCATCTCTACAGCCCCCTTGTATGTAAAGAAGTTTTAATCATCCTTTTTAGAGTTTAGTTTTTGAGGATCCATGGCCATGGCAATCTCTAGTTTCCAGGTGTTAGATTATAACTCCCAGAATAGCCCTAAGGATCCTAGAGAGTAATTGCTAGAATCATAGTGACAGAGAGATCTACTGAGACTGTGCCGTGAGATATGGAGTGACATAATATGATACTTACTACACCTGTGCAGAATGACTATATTGCTAAAGTTAACCTGTGATTTTAATGTCGGTAAGATGCCTTCTTTGTCTGTTGCCTTTAGGCAGGTAGGCACTGGTCAGTGAGTGAGGAATCCGAACCCATTTGAGATTTGGGCAATGCACAGAGGAATACATGTACCTGCCTCAACCAGCCCCCACTGAGGCTTTAAGGGATTTAGGGAAGTACACAAGCTGTGCCTGTCTTGATTGGCCCCATCAGGACAAAGGGATAGTTGCCCCCTTCTCAATCACCCCTTCAAGAAGGATGATTAAGGAATGCTGTAGGAGTTGGTGATCCCATTATCATCAACTCCCTTTTGAGAAGACTAGACTAGAATAAAGTAAGATTATTAACCCCTCTGAAGCTGTCTTCCTGTCTGACCAGATCAAACTCCAGTGCCTCCCATGTGTTATCTGTGAAACACCCCTCCAGCTCAAAAGCTTATGAATCTATGATCCCACAAACATTGATACTCAAAAGGACACCAAACCAGGTCCCTCTCCACCAGGCCCCAAGCTTAGGAGAAGCCAACCAGCCTTTCTCTAGCCTGAAATCCAGACCAGTTCAGCTAAAGTAATGTTTGCCCTGTGCTCAAGTCTCATATTTCTAATGAAAGATGATGATCCCTCAACATAAACAGTTCTCTTATAAATGGCACTGCCACTTACCACTGAGTAAAAAACCCACTGAAAAGGAACCGCTAGGAACTCCCATTCCACTGTGCTTTAAATAAAAGACTGTTGGAAATTCTTCAGTCTTCTGCCAATTCAAGTTGCCTTTGCTACTGGAAATAGTCTTCAAGATGCAATCTTAATTAACCTCTCCCTTTCCTTACTCTTCCTTTCTGCCGCCAAGTGTCCTAAAATAACTTGCCACCAAGAACCCATTCTTTCTAACACACAGTCAGAGAGCAGAAACTCAGGAACTGGATGAGACCTTCGTCCTTTATGAAGGAGAAAACTGAGACCCTGGATTTCTGGTAAGTGTGACTGAAAAACCATAACTAACTGGATGTCCAGTTCACAGGAATTTAGAAGTTAGAATTCAAATTAACAGAACATGGCCCAACACTGTGAGAGGTAACTGATTTAGACGTGCAAGGCGCTCCAGGCACTACCTAAGCCAACTTCCTCAGTTTACAGACAAGGAAACCAAGCTCCAGAAGGGAAAACTGACTTGTACAAGGTCACAAAGCTGGCAAGTACTGGGAATATTCAGAGAAGAATTTGGAGGAACATGACAGGTATGTTCAAATATTTGAAGGGTTGTCAGGTGGAAGAGGGACTACTAAAAGGCAGAGTACCTTGGCCCCAGGCCTGTAACTCTGCTTTCCTGAATCGCCTCCTTGAAAATAAGGCTGAGATGGGCCTGCAGGTTTGGACCTCCAGCTACTCTGAAAGGAAGGAAGTACCTGACCTTTGAACCTACTTTCACAGGAACTGTGAGAGGGCCTCTCTGGCCCACCCTGCCCGTTTGCAAAGCACTATTTGCACTGTGGAAATGAAGCATTATCTCACTAACCACAGTGAAGAACATTTGCAAAGGCAAATGAATGGCCCCTTCATGTGGGGGCCGTTTTTCTCTGGTTTTTTCCTCTCGGTCCCTAGGTTTTACAGTGGCTCATTTATGCTTTTTGCAAATCAGAGAACTATGGAATGTCAGAGCTGGAAGGGACTATAGAGAATCATCCCAACCCTTTTATTTTTCAAAGGAAAAAACTGAGCCTCAGAAATGGGAAAGTGACTTACTCAAGGTTACAGGGAGGAAGAAGTCCATGAAAAGCCAGAATTTACCGACTCCCAAGGAGGAATTCAGGAAAAACCCTACTTAGGTCAGAGAAAGGGTAGAGTAGACAAAAAAAAAAAACCTCTTCTTTTGAAGAGTTCATGAGGGCACCAACTCTCCATCACCTGCATGTGGGTCATCAACCAGAACTGACAGGAAAGGGCTTTTAAAAGCACCTACACACCGTCTGGCCTGCTGCTGTCACTGTCCCCATAAACACGAAGGCTCTTCTCAGATACCCAAGGCTCTTGAAGCTCCTCTCTCTCCTCCAGGTCTGCTACGAGCTCAGAGAATACAAACTGGCTTCAATTAGCCTGAATCCAAAATAATTCTGCTCTGGGGAGACCAAATCTGCAATACCGAGCGGAAGTCTGGCTACCACATTTTAAGGACACACACAAACTGGAAAGGAGACCAGAAGAGGGCAGCTAAGATGGGGAGAGGAGAAAGCAGTAGAAGGGAATGACTGAGAGATCTGAGGAAATTTAACAGAAAGAAGAGAAGACCTATTGGGAAACAGTAGAAATAGCTTCCAGTATGTGAAAGACTGTCCTGTGAGAATAGGGAATGTTTCATTCTTTCTATCTGTACCCCTAGCACAGTGCCTAGAACATAGCAGCTGCCTGACTTGAAGATCTGAGTTCAAATCTCACCTCTTTCACACATTATCTCTATGAACCTCAGGCAATCCACTTAAGCTCTCTGGGCCTCATTTCCCTCATCTGTAAAATGAAGGAGTAGGAATACATGTCCCCTAAGGGCTCTTGAAGCTGAATATCTATCCTCCTATGATCTTCCTTAATCCTTCTAGTCTATCATCTTTTCCTTCCCCCTTTCTACTAAATTTGAAAAAGTTTTCCACACCTGATGGCTCTACTTCCTAACTACCTTCACCCTTCTACACTCTACTTCCCTCCCACTGAGGTCAAATGCAATGGCCTTTTTTCAGCCATTATCTTTGACAAAAGCAACTTTTGACACTGTAGATTACCCCCTCTCCTACAGAATATTCTCTCTTCCTTTGGCCTCAGACTCAGCATTCTCCAGGTTCTTCTCCTACCTCTGTAATCACTCTTTCTGTGTCTCATCTTTTTCTTCCTAACTACTTTATGTAAGTATTCATCAAAGTTCTGACTTTGGGCTTCCTCTATTCTCTATCCTCTTCCTTGGCAACTGGATTTATTACCATTGTTTCACTCTCCTCTCTATACAGTTGAATCCCATAGTTCTTCCTGACTTCAGGGCCAGCTCTATCCTTAACCATCTCTATTCTTAGCCTCTCTTCTGTACTCAAAAACTACTTCCCTTTGCTTACAGGACAGCTCCCCTGGGGTGATCCATCAGCACTTCAAATCAAGCATTTCCAATAAACCTGCCCAATTCTCCTAACAATTCCACTATTTCTATCTCTGGCACCATTCATTCTGTTCCCATGTTCACAACCTTGGGGTCAGCTTAGAGTTTTCCCTTTCTATCTCCTCTCTTATGCTGTCATTTATCAAGTCTACCTCTTTACTCCTAGTTATACCATCTTAAAACAAGTCCTCATTATCTCCTACCTTGGACTACTGTACTGCCCTCTTACTAGGTCTTCCTGCTTCCACTCTCTCCCAATTCCTAACCATCCTTTATACGATATTGCCATAATAATCTACACTATATTTTGACCTGTTATCGTCACTAATCTGCTCAAAAATCTTAAGTGGCTCCCTTCTGTCTCTTGAGTCAAATTAAGATTCTCTTGCCCGACATTAATGGCTCACCACAATCTGGTAATACCCTATCCTCTTATTAAATTTAATTAACATTTACTAAATGTTTGAACATGCTAGACAGAGTACATAAAGACAAACCGTACCTTCCCTGTTCAATATCTAGATAAATAAGTATGACAGAAGGTGAAATGAGAGTACTAAGAAGTGGGAGGATGAGAGAAGGCTTCATGGAGGCATGAGCTGAGCTGAGCCTTGAAGGACGACGAGGATTTTGATAAGCAGAAATAATAAGGAAGAGTGTTCCAAGAATGGAGGGTGGCTTCTACAAATGCACAGAGATGGATGGGGAATAGAGCTCAGGGAACAATCACAGTGACCAACAGTGTCAGGCCAATCCCCACCTTCCAAAGAGGAAGAGGCAAGCCTGAGCCCTGTGCAGCTAAGGCAGACTTACAACCCTGGGGTCAGGAGGGAGAAGTGAAATACACTACAGGAAGGGCTCTTAGCTCCTCATCCAGGGCCAGCCTCTTTTGTGGTAAAAGCTGAATGCATACAGACCAAAGAAGCAATAGAAAAGGTCCTATTTTTCTGACCACATCGAAGTGAAGGCAGAGGCCTAAGCCCAAACCTGACCTCTATTCGAAGATGCACTTGCCTCTCGGCAGGTAGTTATTGTACAGACTGATGAGGGAGAATAAGTAGGTAATGAGGGGAATAGCTGAGTAGAGGTCCTGACTGGAAATCTCCTTGAGTTTTTATGGCTATGGAATTACAAAAAGACTTAGGGGGAGTGTGTGATAGCTGTGTTCAATTATTTGAAGAGGTGTCATATGAAAAAGGATTAGACTTTATCCCAGAGGAAAAAACTAAGAGAAGGGATGACAGGTGCAAGTTACAGGACTGTAAGTTTAAATGTGATGTAAAGAGGGGCAGCTAGGTGGCATGGAGTAGAAAGAGAGCTGGCTTTGGAATCAGGAAGACCTGAGTTCAAATTTGACCTCAACACTTACTAGCTGTGTGACCTTAGGTAAGTCAGCTAACCCCAGTTACCTCCCAAGAAATAAATGTGATGGAAAGGAAAACTTCCTAACAATCAGGGCTGTCCACAAAGAAGAATGGGTCCCCCTTCCCCTCCCAGAGGTGTGTTTAAAGCCTCCCTGGGAGGCCTTAGAGCAAAAATCTGGATGGCCACGTATGGGCTATGTTGTAATGGTGATTCTTGTTCCTTTACAGATCGGACTAGGTGGCCTCCAAAGGCTCTTCCAACTCTAAGATCCTCCATATAATTCCTCATCATCCAAACTATGGATCGAGAGATGGGGTGCATAAGTAGGCCTTAGTCGCCCTTATCACACAAAGGTCTCTACTCTGCCACGTCCACAGACAGGGAGATTGTCTCACATTCTAATACAATAATAAAAACCATATTTAACAGATCTAGATAGGTCTGGGAAAAATGGGGCAGAAAAACTGCAGATACCTTACCCTCTAAACACATGCACAGGGGTGCACAGTGTGCACACACACGCACACGCACACACACACACACACACACACACACATCACAATGCCACCCACCTCCTCTCCACCCCCCAACCTAAAAAAGCCCAGTATTGTTTCAGAAATGGCCAGAACAGGAAATCTGGCCCTGGTAAATTAGTGGTTACTTTGCTCTTTGTTCCTACTAAAGAGAGGAAGCCTTCAGTGAAGCAGTTAGAAAGGACACATGTGTTCATCTCGGCACCTGACCACAGAAACCAATCTCTGAATACCAGGCCAAAAAAGGGAGTTGGACCAGGACACCACAGAGTCCCAGGGGGCAAGGCTAAAATAGGCCCCATCAGCTAAGGAGAAAAGACAAGAAAAACAGAGTCTTCTAAGCCAGTGCAAGCAGAAGACCATTCAAATCCCTCTTTAGTTCTTTAGGCCAATCCTTGAGCAGGAAAATACATTCTAGAAGCATCTGCTTAGTCAACATTCAGCAGGATAACATAGAGTGAAAAGCACTGAAAGAGGCAGGATTCAAATCCTGGATCTGTCACTACTTGAGTGGTCTTGGATAAGTCACTTAACTTCTGTGAGCCTCATTTTCCTCAAATGTAAAATTAAAGAATTAGACCAGATGATATATAACATTTTCAGTTCTAAATAGTGACTCCTATGACCTACTGCATAACTTGGCCAAATTATGCAAAGCAAAGAAAGCACAAGCACTATACAAAACAGTGGAGTCAAGTTCAATCTAACAAATCCTGGTCTTATTGGGGGATATTTTAAGAGTTGATGACAAAAAGGTTTCTTGATAAACACTAAGCTCATTAACTCTCCATTGGAAATTATGCAAAAACTTTTGTCATTCCTTCCCTCCTCCACACTCTGTGACAATGGGGAAAAATCTCTACTGGGGGTGCCTGGACTCCAGACTCTGCTAACAATTGACCTTGGCTTGAAACATGTGAACTGTCTACTCTACGCTGGCTCTGGCCCAGAAACAGCGCAAGTCACTTCCTCAGTAGAGGGTAATTCAACCCTGTGGCTCAAAAGCCTAGTTTAGGGACCACAGGGAGAAATGGGAGGAGTTGCTGGACTGCCAACATAATCCAAAGGAGGAGTGTGTGGGTCAGGAAGTTTTGAAGTACCATTCTCTACCAAGGGCAATTTCTAGCCCTCACACCCACTATGGTTTCTCAGCCAAATTGGTTTACTTTCTTATAAAAATGTGAGTTAAGCATCAAGGCCTACTTCTGTCCCTTTAGGCAGGTTTGACTGACACAAGATTATTCAGTTTTTGGTAAGGGGTGAATTCTTTGGTTAAGGGAACTCTCGGTGAAAAAGCTCCCTTGCCAACATAGATTAGTAACTGATCTTCAACTGACAGACTTAAGAGAGTTGCTAAAGACACTGAGACATTAGGTGATTTGTCCAGGGTTGCATTGATATGTCAATCAGTCAATAAGCATTTTTTAGGGGGTGGCTAGGTGGCACAGTGAATAGACCACTGGCCCTGGAGTCAGGAGGACCCAAGTTCAAATCCAGCCTCAGACACTTAACACGAAAACTAGCTGTGTGACCTTGGGCAAGTCCCTTAACCCCAATTGCCCTCCAAAAAGCAAAAAGAAGAAGAAGCATTTTTTAAGCTCTTACTTTGTGCCAGACATGATGTGAAGCTCTGGAATACAAAGAAAGACAAGAGCATTCATCAGGAGCAGCAGATGAACCTAGGCCCACTGACTGAGGACAGCTCACCATTCAGGATAGTATCCTGCCCCTCAGCATCCCCAAACCCAACACTTCTATCTACAAGAAAACCAAGTGATGTTCTTTTACAATCTGCAAGTTAAATCTCACGATCTCTAATGACTTCGCCTGGGACAATGTGGTCAAATAAAAGCCATTTGTCCAGGCATCTAGAGACCTGGAGTCTGGCTGGGCTCCTTCTTGATTGTATGACTCTGGGCAAAGTCAGTGAACTTGTCCAGGCATTCGTTTCCACATCTGTAAAATGGGGATCACATATTACTCTGTATATGACCACACAAAGTTGGCAATAATTTTCTTCACATTCCTAAATAGGATTTTGAAGATAAAATTCATTCTCATGGCTAACTTCTACAAATGCAATCTGGTGATGTTATTTTACTGATAAGAAAACCGAAACAGCATACACCAGGACTGTCACCCCACCCCACCTCACCCCACCCTCCACCCCACCCCACCCCGCCTTCTATGCTGGACACCAGGTCTCCTTTAACTCAACCTCACATCACATTAGCCTTTGCAGTTACCAGTGAGGTAGCTGATTCACAGTGTGCTACAATCTCCAGGCCTTCCTCTTCCGACACTTACACAGTTCATTTTTTGTTTTAACCCAAGTGAAGGATGGTACATTTGCACGTTCACTTGCACCAGCATGGGACAAAGGGGGGAAAATAACAAAGAGAACATCAATGAAACATTTTTTAAAAAACACATAGAAGAGAGAAGAATGAAATTCAGAAGAGGCCTTAGACAAGCAAGGCAGAGCTAAGAGTCTGTTAACTTTAATACAGATGCTAAAAATGAGAACAAGCAATACATAACAGAAACGCACTATTTCATATACCATCCTCTTTTTTATATTTGGAAATATTCGTGTTTGTTGTTTATCAAGCTCATAATAAAAGAAAAATGAAATTAAAAAGAAATGAATGATTTTCATCCATATGATAGTAGATAACATTTATATAGTGTTTACTATGTGCCAGACACTGTGCAAAGTGCTTTACAATTATTTCCTCATTTGATCCTCACAACAACCCTGAGAGGTAGGTGCTATCATTATTCCATTTTATAAATAAAACTGAGGGGGGGGGGGGAGAAAGAGGTTAAGTAATTTACCCAGGATCACACAGCTAGGAAGTGTCTGAGGTCAAATCTGAACTCTGGTCTTCCTGACTCCAGGTCCTGCACTGTCTCCACTGTGCCACCCAACTGCTCAGTGTAGTCAATAAAGGGCCTGGGAGTAAGGAAGACCTAACCTTGGACAAATCACTTAACCTATCAGTGTCCCCAGAAAACTCTACAACTAGAAGTTACAGAGGAGATACTAACCTGCACTGGTGAAAGGAGGGTAAAGGGAATGATGTTGAAATGACAGGTCCATGTCAGATATATAGAGATATATATATAATATATATAGATACATATATGTGTGTATGTATATATATATACACAGAGAGATCTACATATAAATATATATATACACACATATACATACTGACATATATAAAGTAAAAATATAGATACATAAATATTTATGCGTGTATCTGCTCCTTCTAAATTAGTCTTGTCATCCTAGCCTGTCAAAATCTCTTTAAGTCCTAAATCTGTCACCCAGCTTATTAGCTCTTGTTCCCAAGCTTATCATCTGCAGGCCATATATGCCTTTATTCAAGTCATTAACCATTCTACAAGTATTTATTCAACACCCACCATATGCAGCATCTTAGTATTATTATGAAAATTGTTGTGATCTTGCAGAAAAGGGTCTCAGGGACTTCAAAGAGACCTCAGACCACACTTTGAGAAATGTTGGTCTAGACAATAGGCATTCTTCATCCTTTGTTTTTTCTGTATGACTTGCTAAGTCAATCTCCTAAGTGGTCATGGATCTCAAATTAGAAGCTCTAATACACTGGGTGTGTTGAAATCATAACCTAGAAACAGGAGAATCTGGAGCCTCTTACTATCTATGGGGAGTCCCTCTTCCATTTGGACTCAGAGACTGACATCTTCCATAGTAGTGATAAATACCTTGTTTTATGCTCAATATGAAACTGATTATCAGGAGATCTCTGTGGTTATAGCTCTTAAATTAGAATCTTAACTATTCATAGGGAAAGCCTCATTTTGGAAAAAAAAATTATATGTGAAAGTTTTACTATTCCTTTACCATATTTTCATGAAAGCTACTCTCAATATATCTGTAAAGCATTCTATTAAAATTTTTATAGGGATGAAAAAGTAGGCATGTGGGTCAATATGTATTGACATCCTCTAGATCACCCTTTTAGTAACAATGTCATTCTTTTTTTCCAATTGTTAAGTATTTTCTTCTCCAGTTGTGTAGAAAATTGATCCCTCAATGCCTTCAAAACTGTGTCACCATTAATATAATTTTTTCTCTGTATATTTGGTATAATCTTGCTTCTGATTTCATCCTTTAATTTAACACTCCACTAGAGATCTGCCTCTAGGTTAACATCTATCCATTAACCACTACTCTAATCATTCAACTAGTTTTAGACCTCATCTCTCTGTCTTATATGCAACAATATTTTGAGAGGCTCTGTCAAATGCCTTCAGTTCCTGTATCCAGTATCCATTATGCTATGGATAATAGGCATTACTTTCCTTTCCTCACCCCCCGAGAACCAGTCCAGTAATTATGTCCAAAAAAAGGAAATAAAGTTATTCTGCCATTGATAATTAATTAACCTTTCTGGGCTTGAAATGAGTAGTGCTTGCCTTCCTAAGTATATATGAACTATCCCTTTAATAACATCTTCTAGAATTTTGTGAGAAAATGGAATCAAAGCCACATCCCTATTACTTAAGGATTCCATCTTCTCCTTTATGAATTTACCTGTATTCAGTCCAAAAGCTTCTCCCATTCTCCCCCAAGTTTTCAAGGATCACAGGTAGTAATCATATCTGATCATTCTTTTTAGCAATCTGGGGATAAATTTTGCCCAGTCTTGATTTTTTTCCTCAGTATTTTTAATAAACCTCAGTTTGTTCTCCATTAACTACTAATGATTCTATCTTAGGTACGTGTATGGTTTTAGCTTGAACTGGTCAACAAACTTCCAGAGAAGCCACATCAGTCTCTTTAGATGGTTCCTCATTTTCATTCCATCATTTATGTTTTACTCTCATTCCCAAAAATATCCATTTTGGGGGGACTGATTTCTTCTATAAAAGAGAAGGTCCTTGGAGTCAATCTATCCTTTCTTTAAACACTCTGGAAATTCACTTTCATAAAAAATCTACGGTGATCTTATCAGACTATGCCTGAGCTCTAAGATGACACGGCGACTTTTAAGTTTTTCGTCATTCCCATTTCACCAAGCAGTTTCTCCTTATTGAACAGAATCAGATACAGATGAATAGCTGTCCTCATCACCTTTTTCATCCTTTAAGGAATGAAAGAACATTTCCATAAGGACACAGACTTGGAGCTGAAAGAGAGCTTAAAGGTCTAGTCCAACCCTCTCATTTTGTTAATGAGGAAACTGAGTCCACCCAGAAAGGTTAAATGGCTTCCTCAAAATCACACAGGTAGTGCGTGGCAGAGGAAAGATTCAGTTTTTTTTACTCCAAATCTAGCACTTTTCCCACAATGCTACACTGCTTCCCTCATCAAAGCAAGTCAAGAATTCATCAGAGATGTACAGTTATTTGAAGTCCTTAGTCAGTGCCCCACTGCCAGCTTTGAAATCTTCTGGAACTCATCATCCATGTCTTCCTTCTGGTCAACTGGTTTATGATCCCACAATATCACTTTTGTTTCTCCCTCCAATAATTATCACCCAATGCTTCCATGGCTCCCTCTCAGCTCCTCTATTGTCTCATATGACTATATCTCCTTGATAATTACTCTCCCTGATTCAATTTGCCCTTTTATTTGTCCTTTTCCTTTTGAATAGGTGTTCCAAGAAGCAACTGGTGGCACAGTGCCTGGTATACATAAAAGTGCTATATAAAACATAAAATGTGCCACATAAATGCCTATTTTCTTTCCTTAACCATATTCCAGTCATTTGCCAAATCACTTCCTATTGAATCTCAGGAACACCAATAAGACTGAACTACCTTCTTGCACTGAGATCTTTAGTTCATTTTTTTTATTACCCCCAACATATTTAGGTATAGATATCTGAGACCCTGTGTGCTATTACCGTTGTCCCCCTTCTTAAATATCATCTCCTATAAATTCTTTGGCCTTTTCAAGGATATTTTTCCCTATACTGTACCTGCTACTTACTGGAGTATCTGACTCAGAGAACTTAAGTGGGAAATTTTCTCCCTTCTCTATTATATATTTACTCAGATTCCCAGGTCTCCTAGCAAACATATTCTTCTTAATCTTCATTAAATACATAAATTTCTTTTTGGATGACTCTATTATTCTTTTATTTAGAAATCCAAATCTCATCTCACCAAGTTTTCATTTTCCATATAATAGTATCTTTGTTAATTAATTTTAACTTTGTTAATAATAACTGTGCTTTGAGTTACTCAAGGCATTTTACATATATTATCTCATTTGATCCTCAAAACAACCCTTAGGTAAGTGTAATTTCCATTTTACAGATGAGCAAACTGAAGTTTAGTGAAATTTAAGAGACTTATTTAATAAGGTCACAGAGCTAATAAACATCAGAGATAGGATTTGGGCTTTCCTAACGCAGGGTTCACCATCACCCACAGTACTCAGTTGATTTCCCTGCTATGCCATATCTGCCTCTATCTTCTGAAGTCTCAACCTTCAATTAGCCACCTTTGGATACCACAAGCCAGATCTATGTGTCTGCCAGATGTGTGGGTCACAGAATCTGATTGGAGAAGTCTAATGTAACAGTCATTAAGCTCATCAATTTGTATCTTGTACAAACTGTTTCCACCATTCTTACAACTTAAGTTATTAAAATTTAAATGCACATAAAGGTTTTAGGAAGAGTACTCCATGTCATTACTTTAGCCCAGGGGTGGGGAACCTGCTGTCTCGAGGCCACATGTGGCCCTCTAGGTCCTTAAGTGCAGTCCTTTGTGGCAATCCAAGTGGCCACACTTGAGAACCTAGGGGTCACATGTGGCCTTGAGGTGGCAGGTTCCCCACCCCTGCTTTAGCTCTACACTGTGTGGAAGGAGGCTAATAAGACAGATATATAAATATTTCTATGTTTATACCAAACACTATTCACACCCTCTCATAGCTTAGGTTGTTAAGGGGCTTGCCAAACAATGGGAAAATTTACAGACTCTTAGAGAGTTTAGTTTAGTTTTTCATCATTTAGTTTGACAGAAAGACCAACTCCAGAATGAACTGAGCTGAATTCTGAATAAGTTTGCCCACTTACCCCCCCAGCTCCACTCCTCTCAGTTCCCTAATTCATACTAGGCTAGGATGGCATCACCAACCTTGGAATCTCTAAACTTGCTGCTCACCAAGTGGGGATAGCAAGCCAGGGAGAATGGCTAACTCTTCCAGCTGTCGCTGGTAGGGAGAAATGCAGGCTGGGGGAAAAGGGAGACCATTCCAGTTACTTAACTGAGAATACCCTAATAGTAGATGCCAAACCTCCTACCCTCCAGAGCTTAGAGTTAGGAGAAAGTGAGCAGCAATTAAACCACAGCATTGACTTTGAGTCATTGAGTAGGTCTATAAAAATCCTGCCTCTAAGTATAGGCTGATGTCTTCTGTAAAATGTTGGGTCAAGAGATGCTACTTCTTTATCTGAACTCCCTAAAATCCAAAAATTAGAGGAGTCCTCTGCAGCACATTTTCTCAGATGGCAAGGACCAACTTCATCACTTAGCTCTGGGTGGAGCCTAATACCATACCTCAAGAGATAATAAACAGATATTTCTAATGACCACATAGCTGGGGTATCCTTTTTGCCAAACTGTTTGGAAAATAGTTCAAATCCCTTTGGCAAAGGAGAATCTGACTGTACCAGCATAGTCTCTAGGGGGCCCTCCTCTACCCAAAGGTGAGTTCGACACGTTTTCCAAGTTCAAACTGCCTTTGAAAAACAAACATCCACCTACTAGACAGCCCCCACAAGAGAGTATGCTTTTTGAGGTCATGGACCCTATCTCGCCTAAGTATTCCATGTCTCCTAGCTCTTCCACTGCTCTACACACAGTCAGTGATTGATAACAACAGCAGGTGCTGTTGTCTTGCATTGTGCCCACTCTGTCACAGAAGTGTCCCCAGAGAAGAAAATTCCCTTGGTACATGTTCTTTGGGAATCTTACCATCTTCTAGCTCTCCTCTTCCCAAGGTTTATTCAGAACTGAGGGAATAAAACTAACTGCAAAATCCAGAAGCCAATGCGTGCCACAGAGGGCATGACAAAATTTACAAAGATGAGGAGGAACCAGCTTGGCAGCAGCCTCTAAATCACTGGCCTTGGGATACTGTCCTCTGGGGAGGCGATTTCCTTTCTGTTGTGTACTTCCTCCCTGCCTCTGGGTCCTATCTATATCTGGGTAAAGGTGCTTTTTCTATCAACAGCCTCATTTTCAGTTAAGCAAATATTGAGTTTAGAGGACAGCCATGTTTCCTTTTTCAGCGGACTCAAACATCCTTTTCATCACACAAAATAATATGAAGTTTAGTGAGCTCCTTGACACAGACTACTTTAAACACTGTAATAAACACCTGAAGGGTTTTCCCTCTAAGTAGATGATGGCATTTTTCTTTCCTTTTTCCTTTAAATTTTCTTATCTTTTTTGATACCTTTTGTTCACATTCATGGCCCTTTCAAAATCCCCTAGCCATTGAGAAATCCTTGGAAACAAGGATTTAAAAAGAGAGGGAAAAGCAGTTAACCAGAACCAATTAACATATACCCACATCTAGCAGTCTACCCAATATTGCCTAACCAGAGTTCCCCCATCCCTGAAAAAAAGAAAGGGAGGTGCAATTGGAGACCACAATATTTTAAGGGACAGCCTACATTATGGTAAAAGCTGAGTTAAACACCAGCTATCTAAACTGAAACCCTCAATTGGGTTAGCTCACATCATAACTCAGGCCTGGCCTGAAAAGAAGGGAACTTGTCATACGACCTGCTTTCACCTCTTTTATACCTAGTTGGTTTTTTTGTTTTCTTTTGTTTTGTTAACTCATCAAAGAGACTGTTGATAAAACAGCGTTCACCACCAGACACCAAGTGGAATTTATAGTGTATCACAGCTGAGAGAGAAGTCACAAAAGCCAGAGGTCACCTTTGCAAATGGCCTCAAAATATCTAGATCATAGATTCTTACCCTTTTATTTTTGGCAGCCTGGCGATGCTTATGGAACCCTTCTCAGAAAAAAAAAATATTCCAAATATATAATTTAAACCAATTATATTGAAATATAGTTTTCAAAATTAAAAAAAAAAACCAAGGTCACAGACCCCAAGTGAAGAATCCCTGATTTAGAAGACAGAACATAGAATGTCAGGGCTGTAAGGGACCTAAGAACACAGGGTCCTCAAAGATCATCTGATCTAACACTCACTTTACAGTAGAGGAAATAAAGGTCAAAAAAGTGAGAGACTTGTCCAAAGCCATGCAGCTAATAAGCAGCAAGACAAGATTCAAATTAAATTTTATGCCAGTTAAGCAGAATGAAAAAAGTTTCTTCTTCTAATATATTAAGAAACAGGTCTTTTCAATGATGCTCATTTATAAAGTGTACCCTGAAGTGACTCCCCTTGTATAACAAATAACTAGAAACCTTCTACCCTCAAAGAGTTACTTGATCTTCCAGGGAAATGATCTTGACTGCCCAGACTTCTCCAGTCACAGAGACCTCCAGGGTTAAGGAGACCTTTCATAGATAGCAAGCAAGCACCAAGCATTTATTAATCACCATAATTAGGTGCCAGAAACTGCGGTCAGCACTGGAGGTATAATTACAAAGAATTAAACAATCCTTACTGGGAAAGAGCTTACCTTCTAATGGGGTGGCAACAAATACATATGTAAGTACATACGGCAAAAAATGAATAAATAACATATATATGTATATACACATACATATACATACAAACATATATATATACACATACATACTATGTGTGATATAGAAAGGCAGACAGACAGACAGATAGATGGATATAATGATTCAATACAACAAAGTATTGGAGGGAAGGCACCAACAGCTGGGGGTTGTTGTGTATGGGCTTCATACACAAGATGATGCCTGAAATGAGTATTAAATGAAGAGAGGGACTCTGAGGCAGAGGTTAGCAAGGACTCTCTCCTGCTATGTGAAAAGGCCAGCAAGAAGGCACAGGGACCGAAGGAGAAATGTTGGATATAAGAAGCCAAGAGGAGGCCATACAGATTGGCAGGATTATAGAGTATTCTCTATATCTACACATAGCATAAGGCACTTTTCTTACATGGTTTTGGGTATACTACTTCACAGAGACTGAAGATAGATTACATGGATTAATGAGGAACCACCAGAACTGTTTATCAAAGGTTCCTAGGATTTAGAGCTCCAAAATGCCCAGTTAAGCTGGAAAAAACAAGTTATGGAGGGCTTGAAGCCAAACAGCTTCAAGAAAACAGAAAGCTAACTCTTAGTCCTTTGGGGCTCCCTATCTATTTCCCTAATGCAGCAAACCCTTGCAGGTTTGTAAGGAAACTTAAAGAACTGAGATTCCCTTATAGTGAAAAGTAGGGGGACGTGGCCCAATCCCTTTAGCACAGGAAAACCTGAGTCTGTAGCAGAGAAGCCTCTAGCATGAAGAGGGGCCCTCCCCTACCCAGCACAGCCAGGTTTAGACAACCCTCCCTAGCCACAACAAAACAGTACCGGCACTTGTCCCATAAAGGATATTTTCATTCCAAATACCTACTTCCTCTTGGGACAATGGCAGAACGTTACCCAGCAACCCCAAGGTGGTGTACCCAGTGGTGATTCATCTGTGATCATACTGTAGACGGCCTAGCAGCTCAATACTCATTCTCTGCCCATTTGTGCTTCAAAACTAGGCCTACTTCCAAGTGAACATTTATAGAGACAGAAAAGAGGAACGAACACCTCTCATGTCACAAACCACCAGCTTTCCCAGAGTGGTGGCATATGCAGGAATTATGAAGGGGGTAAAATATGGAAGAGAAAAATAACAACTGCCCTCCCCCAGGTTAATAAATGTTTGCTGACAGAATGTAAGTTCCCTGAAGAAAGAATCTGTACCATTTCTGTCTTCAAATCCACCAATAACAATGCCTGAGACATAGTAGAATTTAAACACTTGACTGATGGACAGAACTGAATATTTCACACAAAATGAGACCAGCAGGCCTAAAGAACAAGGCAGGCTGTTCCTAGAAAATCAATGTTAGAAAAGACCTGAGAGGGCATGTTGTGCAACATAATTCTTCTAAACAAGAATTCCCTTCTACCATATATGTTAAATAGGCTATTCTGCCTATACTACCCCCACAGGCAACCTATTCCACTTTGGGATAGATCTTAATTTTTGACAAGTTTTTCTTTCCACCAAACCTAGATCTGCCTTTTCAAAATTTCCACCCAATGATCCTGGTTCTACTCTCTTCAACCAAACAGAACATATCTAATCCTTCTTCCATATGGGGGACCCTTAAATAATAGAATAAAGCTATCATGTCTACCCCCACCCCTGCTCCCAGCCTTCTCTTCTCCAGCCTAAAAATCTGTAGTTTCTTTAAATGATTCTCAAATGGCAAGGGCTCTAGGTCCTTCACCATCCTAACAGTCCTTCTCTGATGTTATAATGTCCTTCCTAAAATGTGGAATACTCCAGATATGGTCTCACTGGGGCAGAGGACAGAAGGGCTATTGCTTATACTGTTTTTCAACACTGACTAAGATTGCATTAGCTCAGGGCGGCTAGGTGGCACAGTGAATAGAGCACTGGCCCTGGAGTCAGGAGGACCTGAGTTCAAATCTGACCTCAGACACTTAACGCCCCCCCCCCAAAAAAAAACTAGCCATGTGACCTTGGGCAAGTCACTTAACCCCAATTGCCCTCCAAAAAGCAAAAACAAAAACAAAAGATTGAATTAGCTTTCTCAGCTACTATATCATAGTGCTGATTCATATTAACCTTGCAATCAACTCAAACCCAGACAAAGGCACTCAGGGCCTCATTGGACAAGTTTAATTAGAGATAAATTTCCTCTATTCAGAGACCAAAGTCTTATATTCTCTGTCTGTGAATTGTTGGCGCAGAATTACTAACGATAATTCTAGAGGACTCATCATGATGAAATATGCTACATCTCCTGACAGACAGATGATGACCTCATAGTACAGAATGAGACGTTTTGGTCATGGCTAATGTGGAAATTTATTTTGCTTGATTACATATATTTGTTATAAGTTATGTTTTTCTTTTTTTCCTCTCCCCCAAACCCCCATAAAGCAAGAACAGGAGATGAAAACTGATTTTTGTTTATGGAAAAAAATAATTTTCTTTTAAAATGTTGGCGCATCTAGGACAAAACGGTTTAAGGAATAAGATGATCACTTTAATCTCAACTTAGAAGTATTCTAAGATAATCTTAAAATTTCCATTGCTTTGTTCCCTCTGACGTCTGAAGAAGCCTTTTTCCTCCCCTTTACAATGTATACTTCCTCCTAATAAGCACACTCAGACCAAGGAGTACAGTGTGGCAGGGACTTCCAACTCCCTCTCCAATGAGGTCTCCCACTACTCCACTTATTCTGCTCTCCAGACAAATTAAACCTCTCACCCTAAGATGTACTCCACACTTTTCCATGTCAAGGACTTCCTTTCACACATTCCCCTGACCCTGAGACACCCTTCCCCCAACACCACCTCCACTTTTAAAGACTAGCTCAGGGGCAGCTAGGGTGGTACAGTGAATAGACCTACTGGCCCTGGAGTCAGGAGGACTTGACTTCAAATATGACCTCAGACACTTAACACTTATTAGCTGTGTGACCTTGGGCAAGTCACTTAACCACAATTGCCTTGCCTTTCCCCCCTCCAAAAAAAAAAGTCTAGCTCAAATGCTTCCCCCTCTAGGGAGCCCTTTCTGATCCTCTCCTCCCCTCATCCCAGTTAGTAATTCAGTGAAAAGAGCACAAGTTATAGAGTCAGAAGACCTAGGTTCAAATTCTACCTCTAATTTACTACCTCTATGACCCTGGGCCAATCACTTAATCTCCCTTGGCCTCAGTTTCTTCATGTGTGAAATGAAATGGTTGAACTAATGAAGTCTACATTCAATTAAAGGGCCTCCCCTTGAGGACCTACAGGACCACATGTGGCCTCAAGGCCAAAGGTTCCCCACCCCTGCCCTAGGACCGATCAGAGTGTTTTTGCACATAGTATGGACTTGAGAAATATTTGCTGAATCAATTTTTCTTATACAGCTATAGCACCAAGGCCTTATATGCTTATAAAAAGGCCCTCATTATACTGCACTTTCTCTCACATGGTGGAGGCCAAAACTGTGGAAAAATCACATTGCAATGGGAAGACTGATGACCCTGAAGTCACAGGATATGAGTTCTAATCTTGGCTCTGCCACACTTTACCTGTGTGACCTTGAGCAAATCACATAACCTCCCTGGGCCTTGGTTTCCTAATCTATAAAAGCAAGGGTTTGGACTAAACATTCTAAGAACCTTTACAGCTCTAGACAGGATCTGAAGAGAAATCCAGATTACTGCAATCTACACTATTGTCAACTTGATCCAACACTACCCTGAGGTTGGCAGTAGCTCATTTTCTTAAAATCCCACTTGGAGTCATTCTTCTGCTTTAGAGTCTACAACAGTTTCCCAATCAACCAGTGCTGACAATTAAATTCAATGACTGCCCACCATGAAGGGAAGTTATAATCATAGGATCACAGATTTAGGGCTAGAAGAGACCTTAAAAAACCACTGTCCAACCCCTTTGTTTTTTAAGAAAATTGAACTCCAAAGAAGGTAAGTGACTTGCCCAAGGTCACTCAGGAAATAAATGGAAGAGCCAGGATTTTATTCTAATTGCTCCATTTCAAATCCACTGTTTTTCCCATTATTCTATGCTGCCTCTAATCTAGATGGGGAAACAAAGGCATTACATAAAAAGAGAAATAACAACACAAGGTAGCTTAGGAAAATTGCTTAAGTAGAACAGTTCAGATGCTAAGAACTAGAAAAGGTTAGGATCTAAATGGTCACAGTGGGTTGTGACTGGCAGGGAAGTTTTCACAGAGAAGGCAGACCTCAAAAGAAAGGCAGGATTTCATAGCACGATCATGATAATATAAAGGACAAAAAGGGAAAATGACATTGAAAGACTGCAGAACACTAGACAAATACAATGACCAACCTCAACTACAAAAGACTTGACACCACAACATGCCCCTGGCTTTTCAGCCAAGAGATGATGGAGAACAGGTGTGCAATGAGGCACACATTTTCAGCCAAGACCAATATATTGATTTGCTTTGCTTGGCTGTTCCAAGGGAAGTATCTATTATGGAGAGGCTGCCATTAGAAAGTATCAGTGGTGTTGAAAGAAGAGTATTGGGGTGGCTAGGTGGCACAGTGAATAGAGCACTGGCCCTGGAGTCAGGAGGACCTGAGTTCAAATCTGACCTCAGACACTTAACACTTACTAGCTTGTGTAAGTCACTTTAATCCAATTATCCTGCCCTTTTCCCCCCCCTCAAAAAAAAAAAAAAGAAGAAAAAAGAAGAGTATCCATAAAATGTCTTTTTTTTAAAATGCCTTTAAAATGCCTTCCTTTGAAAAAAGGAAAGGAAAGGAAAGGAGTGGTAGTATTTATGACAGAAGAAATGGCGTGAGCCAAGGTAAACAGGTAGAAATGTACTGTAAATGGTATGTTTAGGAAAACAATTAATAGTTCAGTTAAGATGGATGATTCATATAAGAGAAGAGAGGAAGGGAAGCCTGAAGGAAGTGTTCTATGGACAGACTATGGAACTCAAAGAACTTCCACTTTACTCTGTAGGCAGTGGGAAATTATTGGAGGTTTTTAAGTAGGAGGATGTCACAATCAAAGGGATTCTTCTGTGATTAATCTTACAAGATGGATTAACCACTTCTTCAAGAGAACACCAACTCTCTCAGGACTCTCTAGAGCAAGCTTAAGGTTTCCTATGAGGACAGAAGCCGAAAAATTGGGGTGAGAGAATAGTTTTAGGAGGAAAACAGACTGGGTATAGTGGTGGAGCTCTAGAGAGTATGGTATAGGCAAGGCATTAGATTAGAAACTAGGGAGGGAATTGTGGCCGGGCCAGAAAAGACCTAGAGGAAAATAAAGTAGGGAAGGACCAACCACAAAACCGGCCTAAATGGTTAGGAAAGGGCCTCTTCCTCCTCTGTGGTCTATAAGCTACTTCTTCCCCTCTTTTCCTTGCCCTCCCCTCCTGTGTCTCGCACCAGTCTTTTTTCCTCACTCTAATCTGTTTTTAACACTCTGTCCTCCCAGTTCTTTGAGTGAGCCCTCCTTCCTCAAATGACCTTGTATTAACTTACCTATGTACATATTATATCCTCCCACCCCAAACCGAAGAACAGCTTCTTGAGGGCACAGACCATTTCATTTGTTTGTTTTTAGGACCTAGCACAGTGCCTTACAAACAGTAGGTACTTAATAATTGTTGAAATGGTTATTAAAGTTACTGGGCTTATTAACTCTGAAGTGTCTTCCTAATTTTCCTTCTCTAAAATGGCTCTTCTTTTGGTGATGCCTCCCCCTCCCCCACCATCTCCCACTCAGGTTTAAGACCTTCAAACCCCTAAAGCTTATTTTCACCAGGTACTTCCCTGCCCAAACCAATTTAGCTCCCTCTCTGTCTCTCTGTCTCTCTCTCTCTGTCTCTGTCTCTGTCTCTCTCTCTGTCTCTGTCTCTCTGTCTCTGTCTCTGTATATATATATATATATATATATATATATATATACTACCACTTCCAGATCAAAAGAAGCAGTTGACAAAATCTTTAAAGCTTCATCAATGGGATTGTGACAAGAGAGATTTCTATCAAAGCACTTCAGGTGACACCATTACATGGTCAAAAGCACCATCTGACCCTTCTTCTTTGACGGAATCAATACCTTTTCCATGAATTCTTTTTCTATAACCTCTGCAGTCCAAGTGGACCCCAAAGACAGAACTGTAGCTAGCCTCCTCCCCACACCAGGCCTCAGCTGTCAGGAAGTCTAAAGCCACTCTGAGCCCTTCAGTATAAAGTCCTAACAGTGTGCATCGGAGGGGTAATCTATCACTCATCCACAATCACAGAATCTTCAAGCTCAAAGGCGACTTACGCATCATCTGATCCAGGGGTTCCTTTGTGCCATGGCTCCCCTCTGGCAATCTGGTAAAGCCTATGAGTCAGTCCCTTCTCAGAATAATGTCTTTAAATGCATGAAATAAAATACATATAATTATAAAGGAAACCATATTGAAAAACAATTATCGAAAAAAATTTTTAAATAAGATCACAGACCCCAAGTTAAAAACCCTTGATCTGGTCTACCCCACCCCACTCCATCTCTCATTTTACGAAGAAGGAAAGTGAAACTCAGCAAAGGGAAGGGGCAGTCACAGTGAGTTAGTGGTAAAACTAGAAGTAGAATTCCTTTTGCTCAATTTCTAGCGCCCTGTCTACTATGGGTCTGCTAATGTATAAGGGAGGAAGAGAAGTGATCTTGGAGCCAGCCCCCCACACACACACACCCTGTTGGTGTTACAGGGTACTCTCATCACAGATACAGATGTTTCCCATCTGATGAGCCCCCAATAAATAGCCTAGGGCAGGGGGTTCTCCAAACATAGTTTAGAAATCCAAGAGCCTTATTATCATTTCCCATTCCACAACAAACCAGTCTCCTCCACAAATCCTTCCTCCTCCTTTCCAATCACTACAGGCCCTGACCAGCCCAAGGCCACCTGGGGAAGTAGCATATCATGTGAACACTGACCCCACAGAACGGCCAAACAAGAGTCAGCCTGATGATGTACTGGGACAAGAAAAGGAGGGCTAGAAACTATATGGGACTCACCTGATCCCCTGAGTCCTGACCAATCTTCTCTGGAAAAGGAAAGTAAGGGAAGAACGTGGATGGCAATAGTTATAACCTCAACACCACCACCACCACCACAGGATCTGCTTGCAGACTAAGCAGAGAAAGTGGATGCGTGAGGCTACATAGATGAGAGCTGGCCACAAAGTTGTGAGAGGCACCGTGAGTCAAATGGAATGGGAAGAGAAACACCCAAAAAAGCCCCCATGCAGAAAAGTGACCAGGGCTCTCTTCTCATAAGCCATGTAATATGAAGTGAAGGAGTATCGGTAAGGAACATCTGTCAGACTAAATTGATGTGCTGACTGGTTTTACTAAGTTCCTTCTTTTCCTCTTTTTTTTTAATTTTTTTGTAACAAGGGATGAGAGAAAGGAAAAAAGAATGAAGAGAAAGGTGAAGGAGAAACAAATTGTATCAATAATTTTTAAACCTATTCAATGTATTTTTCACTTCACTTTAAGACAATCCAAAGAACAAAAATATGGGTTTATACAAAAGATAAACCACAGTACGTGAAAAAGTATCTTTACAATAGGATTCTTTTCAACAATATCTCTTTCTTATCCCAAAAACAGTTCTACACACACATTTTTGGAACCCATCTGTTGTACAAAATGAGGCATAATTGCATTGTTGTAAGGCTCAGATGCAATAATATATGTAAAGTGCTTTGTGACTTTTAACTTTTGTGAGTTAAAGCACTACATAAAAAGCTTTGCTGTTACAATGATGATGATGATGATGATGATGATGATGATGATGATGTCTACAAATGTCTACAGAGCCGGAAAAGGCATCACAGGGCAACTAGTCCAACCCACTCATTTGCAGATGAGAAAACTGAGGCCCTGATGAGCAAAGTAATTCGTCCAAAGTCAAAGGTAGTACCCTCAGAAGTAGAACTGGAATGAGTAGAATTATTTATCTTTCCATTGGACCACCCTGCCTCCTCATTTTTAGGCTCTTTCACTGGGTGCTACATATATGATAACTGAGCTCAGAATCTTTGGGCTTCTGGGAAGATGAGACTTCCACAAGATTTCTAAGACTTTTTGTTGTTCGTTACTTCAGTCGGGTCCAACTCTTCATGATTCCATTTGGGTTTTTCTTGGCAAAGATACTAGTGTGGTTCCTTCTCCAGTTCGTTTTGTAGATGAGGAATCTGAGGCAAACAGGATTAAGTGACTTGCCCAGGGTCACACTAGTGAGCATCCAAAGCCACATTTGAACTCAGGTCTTCCCGACTCCAGGCCCAACACTCTATCCACTGTACCACCTAGCTGCCCCTTTCTAAGGACTTAGGATCATCGATTTTGAGCCGGTAGATACTTCTGACACACATACCCCTTATCTTATGAATGAGGGAAGTCAGACCCAAAGACGTTAAGGAATTTGCCCAAAGTCAGAATAATGGGCAGAGTTGGGATTCGAACCTGGTCCTCTGAACTCAAAAGTCTAGCACTCCTTCCGCTGTACTGCATCTTAACTAGTTGGCGGCTCAATGACAATAGTCATGACAAGGCACCTCCTCTCCCGAGGACTGCTCCAGGGGGCCCTCTCCTCCCCACCTTGTTCACAGGATCAGGAGACAGGGCAGTTAATGTAAGTTCTCATCTCCCCCCAGGCCTCAGACCTTGGAAGTCACCTCTCCTGAAATGTAATTAGCCTTTCAGCAGGGTCACCTCAAAGCAACAACTTGCAAGATCCTAAGAATCAAAATATAAAGGAGAGAGACAGCAGCATCTGCCAAGGGAAGGCCAGGGAGGTCTGGTTACAAAGGGGAAGCTTTGGAACAAGATCTGATTTTTCGTTGTTGTTCTTTTAATTCATCTACAGAAAACTCCAGTTGCCCAGAACCCCAAAACCTCAAATATTTGTTGAAAAACTAAAATAAAGGGAATTTTTTTATTTCTAAAGTACAATAGCTGATTTTTGCGATGATGGCTTCAAGATGCCGCAAGGGCCACCCTATCTATCTTTCAAGGCTCATTTCCCTTCTTTTCCCACAAGTGATCCTTTCCTCTGTAGAACTCTCATTATACTTAGTCACTTATCACATTTTATCTTGTAGCAGTTATTTGTAAGCAAGGCTTATCTTCTCTGCTAGCCTGTAAGCTCCTGAGGACACTGGATGCATCTTATTTCATCTTTGTATCTCCCCGGGTACAAAGATGAGGTCACTATTTAGTATCTTTTTGCTGGCTTGATGTATTTTCATTCTTTAAGCCTCGACCTTATCTGCCACTACTGTCCTCTAGTTCTGTTTTCCAGCCAAAAAGGACAACTTGCCATCCATTTCCCAAATATGCCTTGCATTTTCTGTCCCTGTTCCTTTCGCACATCATTTCCTATGACTGGAAATACCACTTTCCATTTTCTCTAGCTGAATTCTACTCATCCTTCAGATTCCACCTCCTCTATGGGGTATTTCAAGGTCCCTAAAGCCTAAAATGACCCCCTTCCTCTGAAATGTCACAGCCGGTTGCTTCTGTATCTTGTACAGGTCAATCACCTTTGTTCCCTCTCCGTCTCTTCTCTTCCCCAAAACTGAGCCAAGGGCCATGTACAGATGCTTAATAAATAATGTTTGAATAAGTGAATAAATAAATGTATGATCTATATTGACAGATACACCAAGGCAGGGCCTTTGATCTTTGTCCTTATATCTCCAGCATCAAATATGTTACTTGATACGTAAAAGACATTTGGTAAATGCTTGTTGAACTGGACAGAATTTGGATCACCAGAATATTTACAGATTCACAGAGCTGCAAAGAAGCCCAAGTAGTCCATCCCATACCTATAAAAAGAATCCCTTCTACAACAAGTGTCCATCCAACCTCTGAATAAAACCTCCAACTGTGGGGAAATCACTATCCCCTAAAGGCAAGTCTTTCTACTTGGGGCAGTTCTAATTATGCAGTTTTCTCTTACTTCAAAACTAAATTTCCCTCTTCCCAATTCCCATTCAATTAGCCCAGACTCTAGGATCAAATCTTTTTATTAAGGGGATATTCAAAGGGCTGCACTTGAGGACCTAGATGGCCACATGTAGCCTTGAGGCTTCCCCACCCTGGCCCAGAGGTTATTATGGGCAAATTCAATTATTTGTGACATAATGACCAGATAGCCCATGGAAAGGATTTCAGTTTAGGCCTAGAAACAAGGCTAAGATATTTTTAAAAGCTTCTGATGGCTTAAAATCATCAGTTCTTTTGTGAAAACATTTAAATCAGTGAACAGGCTTTCAAAGTGCCTACTCTCTGTGGTCAAGGAATAAAATATATATATATATCCTAGGTCCAAAAACAAATTTCAGGACCAACTAAAATAGTTAAGAGAATGCATTACAAAGTGTCCCTACCCCACAACATGGGAGTCATTCATCCCACAGGATCAATAATATCCTCTATGTAATACACACACACACACACACACACACACACACACACACAAATACATACATACAAACATACACACACATACATAAATTATATATATACACACACACATTCTCTCTTATTGTATGTGCCTAGGGAAGTCATAGATTCAAAAAAATCTCCAAGTTAAAAGGACCTCACTGGTCCTCAAGTCCAACCCATAATGGGGGAAAAAATAGTACCCTCTACAAACATATCTGAGAAAGGTCATCCAACTTTTGTTTGAAGACATCCACATTACTTCCCAAAGCAGATCATTTGATTTTTGGACAGCTCTACTCACTACAAAGTTTTTCTTGACATCAAGCCAAAATTTGTCCCTAAGCAGCTTCCACCCATGCTCACAAGTTCTGCCCTCTCAGGTCAAGTCTACTCCCCTTTCTCTATGACAGCTCTTCAAGACAACCACCTTCTCTCTTCCCATCTTCTCTTATTCAGGGTAAACATGTCCTATTCCTTCAACCCATTTGAATATCAAATCAATAAACATTTAAGTCTCTATGATGTGCCAGGCACTGTTCTAAGTGCTGGGAATACAAAGAGGCAAAAGACAGTCCCTCCCCTAAAGGAACTTACAATCTAATGAGAGAAACAACAAATATGTACTAACTATTTACAGGATAAACAGGAAATAACTAACAAGGAAAGAGGAACTGGAAAAGGCTTCCTATAGAAGAAAGGATTTTAGCTGGGACACAAAGGAAGCTGGTGGAAAAAAATGAGGAGGCAAAAGCATTTTAGGCATGGGGACAGCCAGAAAAAAACAGCCAAAGAGGGATAGAGTATCTCATTCGTGGACAGTCAAGAGGTCAGTGTCACAGGAATGAGGAGTACATAGCAGGGATTAAGGTGTTAAAAGACAAGAAAGGTAGAAAGGGGTTAAGTTAAGAAGGGCTTTGAAAGCCAAACAGAGCATTCTGTATCGATCCTACAGGCGAAAGGAAACCACTGGAGATTATGGAGTAGAAAATCACTCTAATAGCTAAATAGAGGATAGAGTGGAATGGGGAAAGATTTGAGGCAGGCAGACCCAACAGTAGCCTATTTCAATAGTACAAATGTGCACCAGGGTGTTGGCAGTATGAGAGGAAAGAAGGGGGTAAGTAAGAGTAGAGAAAGTGGAGATGATTTCTATTGCAGATGATGTTTTCAAGAGGTTTATTAGCCACAAAGGGCAAAAGAGATAAGAGGATGGTATTTAGCAGGGACAGAAGGATCTAGTGAGGGTTTGGGTTGTTTTTTTTTTCAGGAGTGGGGAGACAAGGGTATGTTTGTAGGCAGTAGGGAATCAGCCAGGAGAGAGACGGAGAGAGGAGAGAGGGAGGGAGGGAGGGAGAGGGAGAGGGAGAGAGAGAGAGAGTTCTAGACTGAAAATAGAGATGACAGGGGGACAATCTGCTGAAAGAGACAGGACGTAATGGGATTACTTGAGAAGTTAGAAGGGGAAGTCTTGGTAAGGAATAAAGCCTTACTTTACATTATGTGAGACTGGGGTGAAGGCATAATGAGATAATGGCAGAAGGCATATGAGTGATACAAGTTGGGGAAACAGGGAAAAGAAGGAGCTCACAGTGAATGGCCTCGATTTTTTCTGTGAAACGTGACCTTGACCATCCCAGCTGTCCTCCTCTGAATGCTCTCTAAGTTTATTAGCATCCTTCCTAAACTGTGTTCTCCAGAACTGAACAGATATTCCAGATGTAGTCTAACTAAGGCAAATGAAAATGGTAGTTACTACCACCTTGATACTACTCCTCTCTTAAGACAATCTATTCTTTTCTATTCAAGAGAGGGAAAGGGAATAAGCAAGACAGTGCCTGGCACATAGTAGGCACTAAATAAATGTTTACTGATTTATTATGAAGTGCCTACCATCTGCTAGGAACTGTGCTGAGTGATTTTAAAAATATTATCTCATTTGATTCTTCAAACAACCCTAGGAGGTAGGTGCTATCATCCCCATTTTGCAGTTGAGAAAACTGAATGCAAAGAGAAGTTAAGTGACTTGTCCAGGATCACATAACTAGTAAGTGTCTGAGGCTGAATTTGAACTAAGGACTTCCTGATCCCAGGTTCGGCACCCTATGCACTGTGCCCCCAGTTGCCTCCAATGTAATAAAGCACTTAGTAAGAACCTATTTTGTACATAGCATACAAGGCACTGTGCTAAGTGCTTGATATAAAAAGACAAAATCAAACAATCAATTGAGCATTTATCAAGTGCCTAATATGTACCAGGCCCTGTCCTCAAGGAGTTTACATTCTATTACATGGAAAAAACAATATGCAAAGAGAAGTATAATATGGTTGATCAAGGAGGTTCTCTAGTCAATATGATAAACTCACCAAGAGGAATCCAAATATAAGACCCTATGATCTTTCATCATGGACCATGTTCTTCTCTTGATGATGCCTAAGACTGATGATACCTTCCTAGGATTCCATACCACAGTATTATCTCATATAAATAAACCATCTTATAATCCACTAAGGAACCGAGATATTTTTCCAGATCAACTGATGTCTAATAACATCTAGATATCTCTCTATTGTTTTTCTAAAAAAATTAATAGAACACCATTTTCTGTCCTCCCCTTCTCCCAACCCATTAAAAAAAGGAAAAAAAAACAAATTTCTTCTAACAAATATACATAATTAAACAAAACAAATTCCCTCAGATGCTGTATACATACCTATGTATATATATATATATATGCATATGTAAGTATATTATATGGAAAGATATGTATAATATACACCCACATAAAATATACACACATCTCATTCTATACCCTAAATCCTATACTCCTCTGTAATAGCATGTTTCATCATCAGTCCTATGGAATAATGAATGGCCATTGTATTGATTACAGTTTTCAAAACTGTTTTTACAATATTGTTGTATAACATGTTCCCTTGGTTCTGCTCATGTTTTTTTTCTTCATCAGTTTATGAAAGTCTTCAAAATCATTCATTTTTATAATACTGATGTTATACTATGAATTATTCTCATGGTTCTGTTCATTTCACACTACATCAGTCCATATAAGGATTTCCATATCTCTTTGAAATCATCTATTTCCTCATTTCTTACAGCATAATAGTACTCCTTCACATTTATAGAACACAACCTACACAGCCATATCTTCAATTCACGGACATGCCCTTAGCTTCCAGTTTTTTGCCACCACAAAAAGAGCTATTATAAATATTTTTGCTTGTTAAGAACTCTTTCCTTTTTCTCTGATCTCTTTTAGGTAAAGATCTAGCAGTGTTATGTATAGATGGGTTGAAGGGCATGTACCACTTAGTAACTTTTTGTGTATAATTTCAAATTGCTTTCCAGAATGGCTGTCTACTAACAGTGCTTCTATTTTCCCATAGCCCCCCCAATATTTATCACTTTCCTTTTTTGTCATCCTTGCCCCTCTAATAGGTATGATGTAGAATATCAGAATTGCTTTAATTAGAACTCATTTGGAATTTTTTTTTTATTTAGCTATACATTGTCTGAATTTCTTCCCTTAAGAACTATCTGTTCATATCCTTAGACCATTTATCAATTGGCATATGACCTAGATATAAAAGGCCACATCATAAACAAATGAGAGAAATGTAAAAAAACCATCAAATCTATGAATAGGAGAAAACTTTATGACCATAAAGGAATAGGGAGGATCAACGAAGATATATTTTTGCATGAATAAATCTAATAAAGCTAAGAATAAAGGGGAAATAATTAACTGGGGGGAAAAAATACTTACAGCAAGTTTCTCTGGTAAAGGTCTAATTTCCAAGACACATAAGGAATTGATCCAAATTTATAAGAGAAAGATCCAACTCCTTCATTTTCCAGATGAGTATACTGAAGTCCAGGATAAGTGACCTTTTCAAGGTCACTCTGGTCCTAAAGATCAAAGGTGAAATGGGAACCCAGGTTCTGCCATTCCAAAGCTACTGTTCCTCCAACACACCAAGTTCATGAAAGCATTCCTAACTATAGTCATCACCCACCTAGAAACCAAGATGAGCCACAAATTTCCTCAGAAAAGCCTAACCTGAAAATCTGGCAATCCAACAAGGTGTGAAAAAGGAGAAGTTAAAAATATTCACTAAGAAACTAGACTAAGTCAACACCTGCTGAAAGATGACAGGGTCCTAAGATCTCTATGCAACCACAACAAAATAAGCTTCAATTCTTCACTGTATGCCAATTTCAGATAAGTGCAAAATCATGGTTTTCCTGGCTTGTACACAGCTCATATGTGACATAACATTTTTCTACCTTTAACAAGGCCAGAGAGGTCATAGGGTCTGATGTGGTATGTAGAGAGCTGGCCTATGGGTCAAGAAGGACAAAGTACTCCTAGCATCTAAAGGAACTATTGTGAACCTGCTTTGTATAAAATGTAAATATCATGATCTCAACAAAACTCATCAGTCAGCTCTGGCAAGTTCCCAATGAACCTGTTTATGTGACTTAGTTACACATGGGTATGTATGATGGACTGAGCCATCCCGTGACTGGCTTCTTCTGTATCAGTCTCACTCAGTGCTGGAGATAAGACGCCAAAACCCTGCTTCTGTTTCTCCTTAGCCACAATTCCCTCTTCTACTGTTCTACTTGATGGCCAGACTCTAGACTAAGGTGGCATCAGTCCATCAGGAGAATGAGAGCCACTACATCTGACTAAAATTAGAGCACAGAAGAGACTTTGTCACCTCTGGCCACCTGGGCCTCAGGATGAGGCAAAGGGAGGCTGGTGGAGTCACTCAGGCAGTAAGCATTTATTCAATGTTTACTATGTGCCAGACAGACTTGAAACCTTTGAATCTGGCCTCAGGCACTTGCTAGCCGTGTGACATTGGCCAAGTCATTTAACTTCCCTTGAGCCTCAGCCTCCTCATCTGTCAAATAAGGCCTCTAAGGTCCCTTCCAACTTCAAATCTCTAACTCTATTAGGGGTCAGTTTGCAGAGGAAGCTCATTTGTCAGTGCCAGCTGAACGGACAGCCCCCAATCCATTCCTTCGGATCCCACAACCAGAGAATACTGTGCCTTGTCCCTAGAAGATTCTGGTGCTCTACTCTGTCAGGTCCCGCTGTGTGAGGGGGAGGGGGCACACAGCTAGAACACACCCAGGGAAACTATAACACCTCTCACGTTTCAGGTGAGAATCAGATGGAAAATGGAGGTCGATATTTGGATTTTCACTTCACAGTCACCCTGGCTACAGCCCATCTATTCTATATACAGCAGTGAGAGGCAGAAGAACTACAAACTATGTTTCCTGTCCACCACCCCAAAATGTGGGGCTTTACATATAGAAGCAAAATCTCCCCTCCCCCCACTCACACACTTAAAGCAACAGTGGCTCTCATTCCTTAAGGAGGGAAATGTTTTTCTCACAGCAAGTTTCGGAGTTTGGATAGGAGACCAAGGTGCAGCACCCCAACTCCAGAGAAGGAAAACCAGCCTCAAAAGTAATCTGAAAGCCCTAGAAAAACAGGGAAGTCTATGTAGGGGAAGTTTTCTTAGTCTTTTTAACTGAGGCTTTAATAATGCCATTCCATAGGGGCAGCCAGGTGGCTCAGTGAGTAAGAGCACCGGCCCCAGTGTCAGGATGACCTGGGGATCAAATCCGGGCTCAGATACTCAGCACCACACCCAGAAATAACTGGCCATGTAACCTTGAGCAAGTTACTTAACCCCAATCGCTTAAAAAAAAATAATAATGCCATTCCTGCCAAATTTCCCACCTAATGCAGGGAATCAAGAGCTATTACTAGAGAAAGAAAATAAAATAATTGCAAATGCCACCAGTAAGCCCAGGTTTAGGTGCTAAGGATCTTAATTCCAGAGAGCTGATGGTAAAACCTACTTTTTTCCTCTCAGCAGGGAAGTGGTGGGCTACAGATACATAATGGGGCATGTACTGCTAAACATGGTCAGTGCGCTGTTTTGTTTTGTTCCTTTTCTTTACAAATCTATTTATTTAAATTTTTTATTTATTTTTATTTAAGGGGTTGTACAGGAAGGGAGTCAATGTGAAACAACAGGGAAATTTTCTAAAGCATTGTTTTAAAAGAATGGGTTGGATTTCCCAGGTTGGGCTGCCTGAGATTCATTTTTAGCCCGGCTGATAAATTTCTCTCAACTGCCCATTAAGAAATTCAGAACTAGAAGGAAGCTTAGAGTACATCAAATTCAGGAGCTTCAATTTACAGATGAGGAAACTGAGGCCCAAAGAAGTTATTAAGAAATTTGCACAGGCTCACTCACAGGGATAGTAAATGACAGAGCTGGGGCTCAAACCCAGGTTTCCTGACTCCAGGTTCTGGGCTCTGTCCTTCAATGCCTCATGTCTCTTTAGCCAGAGTTCAAATCCTTGCTTTCACACACTGGCATGCCATGGGTGCTCAATAAATGCTCACCTGAGGCCTACATACAGTAATAGAGTTCTATATTAAGGCTGACTCCAAGCCTTGATGAAATCTGAGAGTCTCAGATCCATGTAACCTTGGGCAAGCCTTCAGCATAATTACCCTTCCAGAATACAGAGTGCATCACCTTCTGAAGACCCCCCAGCTTCACAGGTTTATAGATCTAAGCAATGGAAAAAAATTCAGAGTGGGGTGTGCTGGTAAATGTTCAGAACCTGACTCTCAGGAGAAACAATACACTACTCTAAGTTTTATTTTCATTATAAACATTTCTCCATTACTTTCTTAAGCATAAAAAAAACTGACAAAATAATAAACCAAGTCCTGATTTGTAGTATCTGCTGATTTCTAAGGTGTAAATACTCCCACTGAAATTTCACAATTGGCTCTTGTAACCATCCAAGAACACCACTGCCTCAGAAGCCATCTACTCATCAACTCTACTCACTGTACATTGAGGAAACTGAGGGCAAGAGGAGCTAAGGAAATTGTCCAATGGCACATGGGTAGTCGATGTCAGAGGTGGGACTTGAGCCCAGGTCCTCTGGCTCCAGAGTCAGTACTCAGTCCAGAACATCCCCCCTCAGAATCCCAGGACACCTCACCTTGCAACCAGAGAATACAAGCCAATAGTAATCAAAACCAAAACCAAGAGACTTCCTGTTGATTGCCTACCTTGCCTCTTCACCATAACATGAAGGTGAGCTCAAGCCCATGCAAACAGAGTGCAAGTTCCAAGGAGGACCACCAAGCTGAAGAGGTTGCCGTGGCAACACTAGAGATGGCCCACATGTCTGTCACCTGAGCACCAGCCTAGCTAAGTGCAGAGAAGCTCAGCCCCTAGAGCTGGCCATCAGATGCTATAACATAGGTAGCAAATCAACTGTCACCACACATAGCGTGTCCCACATACTCACACACACACAAACAACCATGCATTTAAGATAAAGGACTTCTGCTTTTAAGATGTCTGGGACTACCCTATTACCCCACAGATCATCAAGGAGGAACTAAATAAAAAGGAAAGCCCCTGACACATAAGACATGCTCAATAAAGGATTGTTGAGTGACAGAATTAATCCCTTAAGGCCTCTTACTCTATTAAACTAGCTCCCGTAGTATTGCAACCTGTCAGAGGGCAGTGTGAAATATAGCAATAGCTGCCAGTCCAAACGTCACTGAAATAATGATAACAATGAGAGCTAGCATTTATAAAGTCCTTGAAAGATTCAAAAAGCACTTAACATGTAATCTAATTTTATCTCATCTGATCCTTATAACAATCCTGTGAGGCAGGCGCCATTTTGCAGAAGAGGACAATGAAGGCCCAGAAAGGTTAAAGTGAGCTGCCCAGGGTTGCAAAGCTAGGTGTCAGAGAGATCTGCACTCAGGCCTTCCTGACTTCAGGTCCAGCCCTCTATCCACCATGAGGAGGAGGATGATCCCCGATGGTCCAAAACATCACACAGGGCTCCACCTCCTACTGAGGGTAAAGACTCACAATCTTTCACTGTGGACTATAATAAGAAAAGTGAGAAATGTGTCTCTTTAGAAGAGACATACAGTGGAAAGCATGCTTGATCAGAGTCAGAATGACTGGGTTCAAATCTCAGCTCTCTGCTTGTGTAACCTTGGGCAAGTCACTTAACCTGGGAGGGTAGGAATTCGTATCCTAGCTGTTAGAGCTGGAAGGGAACTCAGAGGTCATCCAACACCCATATTTTACAGAGAAGTAAACTAAGGCCCAGAGAGGTTAAGTGGCTTACCCAGTCACACAGTTACTATCAGAGGTGGGATCTGAGGCTGTATCATTGGCCTCCAGAGCCCGTGCTCTTGCCAATGTATCTCAATGTCACATGATAACCTCTAAAGTGCCTTCCAACTCTTAATGTACGATCCCATAATCTGACCTATGTGATGACAGGACAGTCATTTCACCTCTCTTGGTGTCAGCTTCTTCATCTTTAAGGACCTCTAAGGTCCTCCTGGTCATAAACCCATCATCTTATGAGTCACTGCTCTGTTCAATCAAGTGAAATCCACTAACATAAGTTTTCTTAAAGAAAAAGTGAACTGGCACTACAACCCAGGAAGTAAAACAGACCTTCCTTTCACATGAAAAAGGCTCCCTGACCCAAATTTCACAATGCCTGCCATCCAGTGTTCTGAAACTCCTTTCAGTCTCTTGCATTAGGTAGGGGTGTCCAAACTGACCTTCTACCCTCCACTCTGAGCCCCTGTTCCAGATGAGAAGCATCAAATAAAGTACCAAAATGTCTCCATTAGTGGACAAAGGCTTCACAGAGCCTTCAGCAAAGTAAGTTTCCTCCTCTCTTTGACTCAGGCCACATTCCTAAACAGCAAAGAGCCTGGAAGCCATCTAGTCAAAGCTGGTGAGAAATGAGGGACTTTTTCCAAGATCCTGTTTGACCAGCCTTCTGGGCAGATACTCACAGAAACCTTCGATCTTGTCAGCCGTCTTGCTCCAGGCCACCTGCCTGGTCTCTGTGATGACCTGGACTGTCCTCCTCTCAGGGTTAGACTTCTTGAGGCTAAACAGGGTCATGACAGTTCCTAGTTCCAGAGTCCGCTTGATCTGACTTTTCTCATATTCAGGAAGTGTGTCTAAGTTGATCTTGGTGGTCATTTTAAATGAAACTCTTCAAAAGACGAAGAAAATGAGGAAAAAGGAAAACCAGGCTACTTCTTTGATGGGCTAGAAAAAGAAAAGGGAAAATAGTCATTGGTCTATGACATGTCTTATAGAATGCTATATTCTGTAACTGTTCTCAAATTCAATTTTGTGGGAAATTAACAGAACAAGATGGGTTACCCTGATTTAAGGCCAAGATTCTAAAGCCCATGTCTCACACTCACACCTGATTATTTCCAGTTCATCTGGACATAGTTGTTTATACCATGTTTCCCCGATAAGACCTATCCCGAAAGTAAGCCCTCCCCTTACTGTGTAAGATTCCTCTAAAATAAGCCCTCCCCCGAAAATAAGCCCTATTGAGATTGCTACTGTAGTGAAGGTGATCCCCTGAGCTACACGCTACATTATGGTACCCTCTGTATGCACCGTCTCCCCCCCCCCCCCGTGAAACGCACGCCGCGCTCTGAGCTGCATCCAATCAGAGCTGCAGCAGTGAGCGCGTCATCCTGTTCTTCCCCAATAATTTGCTTGCTGGCGCCATTGAGAGCAGTGCCACGGAGGAGAGCTGAGGCAGGACAACATAAGCCCTCCCCTGAAAATAAGCCCTCTGGTGTTTTTCTTTCCAAAAAAAAATAAGACAGTGTCTTATTATCGGGGAAACACGGTATGTTATCTCCCCCATTAGACTATGAGCTCCCTGAGAACAGAAACTTATCTTTAGTCTTTCCCTGTATCCCCAGGGCTCAGCAGGCACTAAATAAACTCTTTTTATTTTCGCCTATTGGGGGGGGGGGGGCAATTGGCTTGCCGAAGGTCACATGGCTAGTTTTTATGTTAATCTGAGGCTGGATTTGAACTCAGGTCCTCCTGACTCCAGGGCCGGTGCTCTATTCACTTCGCCACCTAGCTGCCCCAATAAACGATTCTTGACTTGACTGATGACAGCCCTCTCTCTTAGGGGAGTATTCAAGGGTTCAAATCCTCAGCAGAGTAACTAAGGGTAACAAACCAGTGAGAAAGTAGGTAGTAATACAAGGTAGTGTAAGCTGGTCAGAGCAGTATCAATCCTCAATGAAAGATTATCTCCTAACTTTGAATAAGCAAATCAACCCGCTTAATCACAAAACATTATAATCCAGCCACTTCTCAGGACAACTATGTTTGTTTCTAAGGTAGAGGAACTATTTCCATCATTTTACATTTGTACAATGTGAGCACCTTGAGCATGAAGGTCATTTCCCTTTTTGTTTTGCATCCCCAATCTCCAGAACTGCGGCATACAATAGGTGTCTAATCAATGCTTGTTGATTTATTAGATTTAAAAAATGCTTCAAAATCTGGAATTGAAAGTTTTAAAATCAAATATTCAAATATGTATATATATACGTGTGTATGTATATATATTTATATACTATTATTAATATCATCTTATATGTAATTGGGAAATAAGATATACAGGCACTGAGGTATAGAGATCCACTGGAAAAGTAGAAAGGGGTATGGGAGAAAATATGGGAGAGAGCAGATTGGAGGAGGGAATATCCTGTGGGACTGCTGTTTTGGGGCAGTGGGTAGGGGAAAAACAGGGAGAAAATTTGTAACTCAAATCTGCCGGAAACAAATGATGTAAATCAGAAGTTAATAAAGCATTAAAAAAAAAAATGCTTCAAAAGCCTTCTCTACAGAGACTAGGCTACTTAAAGTGCTCAAGTCTACAGGAAGGGCAGTGTTGGTCTCTGAAAGAACTGACTTAATATTTTATTATCACGAACATGCAGAATGTGTTTGGGAATTGAGACAATACAACAATCTATCACCATGGGGATTTCTCCTTTATTAATTAATATGTCTGATTTTAATTGTGAGAAGCAACTTGACATAGTGAAAGAAAACTGGCCTCAGAGTCTGCAAGACCTGCCTCAGCTACATACTGGTCTTGTGGCTCTGGGCAGTCATGTAGCCTCTCAGTGATCCCAGGCAAGACTCTCTAAATGTGTATATTGCAGCAGAGTTGCCCATCTGTATTGGTAGAGAGTTTTCTCCTCTGGGAGTTCCCTATACCAATGAAATCATTTGACCCACCAGAACCAGTAAGCAACATCACCAAAGACCAGCTCAAT
The DNA here is from genome assembly GCF_028583685.1 of Petaurus breviceps papuanus. Taxonomy (NCBI): domain Eukaryota; kingdom Metazoa; phylum Chordata; class Mammalia; order Diprotodontia; family Petauridae; genus Petaurus; species Petaurus breviceps. Next base: position 22,437,302 of record NW_027187359.1, on the reverse strand, counting down.
TTCAGAGTCTTAAATATATTCTTCCTCCTCAAATTACTGTGTAAATATGTAGCTGTTAACTTGGTGTGTCTTCCCAGTAGAATGTAAGCTCCTTGGGGGCAAGGGCAGTTTTTCTATTTTGCCTTTGTTTCTTCAACACCTAGTCCAGTGCCTGACATGTTGTGGCTATCAATAAGTGTTTGCTGGTTGAATGGCAGATTAAATTGATTGGATTAGCTGCTTATTTTTCCTTTGAGCAATTTTTTCAGGCCTCAATGAAGTCAACATAGGATTATTAGGGCTAGCCTTAAATTCTACCTCTGATACATACTTACCAGGGAGTAAGTCTCTTACTTCTCAGTGCTCTAGAGAAAGTAGTGACCTGATTTTGGAGAGGGAGTTCCCTCACCTGGGAGCTCCCCCGCCCTGTACCAGTGAAATCACAGGTCCAATCCCTGGAGTTCCCTATGTCAATTACATCACAGGTTCAGTTCAGTCCCTAATCTCTCCCTCGGCATACTGAAATGGCTCTGGAGCCACATCTAACCCATTTCCTTTCTAGAGCAAATTGTCACATTTTCAGTGTGAGTATTAACACCTCAGAAAGCCACAAAGAAGGGCTCGATTTATTGTTTTGCTAATTGTCTATACCCGAAAATGTATTCATAATGCAGATTAAATTTAAAAGTGTATGTGTATACATCCACCCACACCCCAACCCAGTTGTTAAACATTTACCAGAATACCCCAGTCTATAATCATTGATTTAATCCCATCTGTGTTCACTCTGTTCATTTCCAAGTGGGAGAGAAAGAAGAGAGAAACATGGAGAAATAGAAATATGTCACCATAAAAGGAGGTGGGGAGTAAAAATCTATCACAAGAAAACAACAAAGGTGGACCGGAGAGGAAATAGCACAAAAAGCAGGGAGCAGAAGGGGCCTGACCCCATATTACAGTAAAGACTCCAAATGGTAAAAACCAAAAGGTGCACCTGTCACAGCGTGTGAGGAAGCCATTTGGGGCCAAGGATAAACATTCCCTTCTAGAACATAAAAGAAGTCATTCCAAGTGTTATGGAAATTTATGGGTCAGCCCCAAAGCCACAGCCCTCCATTTTATTAATTATTTAATTCAGTTTAATTAAATTGAATATTGCTGATATTTAGCCCATTTCTAGGAATCCCATCCTGGCACCTGGCCATAGTATTGCTCCATGTAGAATGTTTCTCTTCCCTCTGGAAAGAAAAATTCTGTGGGGGCAAGAACCACATCACACAATTACTCTGAGTCCCTGCCATGATGTTTACATAGAAAGCTCTCAGTTAATACTTATTAAATCAAATGGTCCCTTCCTTCCACTTCCCTAGGTTCCCAGTCACTGACACCAGAAAGGCCTCAGAAGAAAACTCTTGATAAAAGCCCTGGAGAGAATAACCTCAGACCAACATGTAAGGGACATAGAACAAAATAATTTTTATAGAGGGAGAACTTGTCTGTTAATTCATTTAGTTCTTTGTTAATAAATTCTAGGAGTTTAAGTAATATTTTACTCCTTGTTTTATATTTGGATTTTCCTCCTGGTTGTTTGGCCAATATTACTGGCTTTTTATTATTACAAAGTCTTTTTTTTTTTCCTTAAAAAAAAAAAAGCCTTTGGGGCAGCTAGGTGGTGCAGCGAATACAGCACTGGCCCTGGAGGCAGGAGGACCTGAGTTCAAATCCAGCCTCAGACACCTGATCACACTTACTAGCCGAGTGACCTTGGGCAAGTCACTTAACCCCTATTGTCGTGCCCCCCCCCCCCAAAAAAAAAGAGCCTTTGATAAGTGAGGTCAGTTAGGCCTCTCTCAACAAAGGAACTACTTTTGCCCAACAACAAAAACATCACCTCCACCAGAAGAGACAGAGAAGGGTCCAGTCAGAGTCTAGTCATGAGGCTACAGAATGACTTAATACTCTCCTACACATGAAGGATGGGTGATCTGTCAAGCTATATTTCTGGTGATGACAGGCCAACAGGAAAAAGTTTAATGTATCAAGAAGGAGCCTAGATAAAACATTCCAAAGGTTTCCTCTATGTTATCATGACCAAGACAACCTCTCTGAGTCTCCGTTTTTTCATCTGTAAAATGGGGATAATAATACACACACATACCATCCATCTTACAGAATTCTTGCAGAGTTTTGACATCCAGAGGCAGATAAGACCTGAAAGATTATCTGGCCACCAAGGCTATTAACCTGGAGTCCATGAACTTGGTTTAAGTGTTTTAATGACTTTATTTCAATATAATTGGTTTCCTTTGAAATCCTATATATTTCATTTTATACTCTTAAACTATTCTGAGAAAGGGATCCATGACACACACAAAAAATGTTAAGAATCGTTAGTCTTGTCCAACTTCGCAAACCAAGGACCACAAGTATGTTGCCAGAGGTTACTCAGGTTCTATCAGGGACAAAATTTGAACCCAGGTCCTCTGACTCCTGTAGGAATGCTCTAGCCCATGACCCATCCTAAGCAAAAGAGCTAATGTGTAAAAAGCACTATTAAAATACCAATTGTTACTTTTATTGTTACTGTCAGTTAGCAAGGCAAATTCACTATTTAAAAAAATGACAGATTTCTATCATTTTCTCCACAGCACACAGTACAAAGAATACTGCCAGCTCTAATCCCAGTGAACTTCCCCTTCCTGCCCTCTCTGATCATCAGATCATCTTCACTGCCAAAGAGCACCAAGAGCCCTACTAGGGAAAAGGGGAAAAGACAGTAGACTCCACGTTAGCCTACTGGTTCTCTACAGCCGAGTTTAAACGAACCGAGCACTACCTTATCTGCAATTTATAATTGCCCAGAGCATCAAGTGTTAAGTGATTTGCCCAAGGTCACACAGCATGCATGTGTCATAGACAGGCAAAAAACAAAAACACCTGATAAATAAAAACTCCTTTTAAACAAGCTAGGCAGAAATTGGCAGATAAGTTTCAGATTACCTTGAAATCTCTCTAATTCTGTAATAATACTCAAAGCCTGGTCTGACAGCAAACCAAACAATTATTTGGTGAGGAACCAGCCTGAACAGGCCTTCTCCCTCTCTCCCTTGCCAGGAAGTCAGCCCAGACTCCATCCAGAGTACAGAAATCTATAGGGACTCAGCATTACCTCTTGTTATAGAGTTCATAGCAGATCTTCTCCCCAACAAATAAGCAACTAACTGTTACCTCTTGTCCAGAGATAGCCAGAAAATTAGGCTGAGAGGTTCTAGTCCCACTGACTCTTTTGTTAAGCAAAAAATTGTTAAGGTTCCAAAGACATAACCATCTTCATAACATTTCAGTCTTTTTTAAAACAGGACAAATTTGAATTTGCAAGATCTTTTTGTTCTCTACAAAAAAATATTATCACATGACAATGTTGTTGTGTATTCATTCATTCAGTCGTATTGGATTCTTCACGATCCCATAACACACTAGGCCCTCCTATTCTCCGCCATCTCCTAAATTCTATCTAAGCTCATTGTTCATTGCTACCATATAACAATATGTAGCAGCAAAGCTGGCAATGGTCCAAGTGAAATAATAACAATAATAGCAGGTCACAGCATGGTATTAGTGGAAAAGTGCCAGATTTGAAGTCAAAGGACGTGGGTTCAAATTCTGCTCTGATACTTATTACCAATGAAACCTCAGACAATTAATTTCATCTGGGCCTGTTTTCTCATGTGTAAAATGATGGGCTTGGTCCCTTCCATTTTTAAATCCCATGATCCTAATGCTTAAAGCAAACAGGGGTTCTTAACCTTTTCCATGCTATGGATCCCTTTGGCAGTCTAATGAAAGCCATGGACCCCTTCTCAGAAAAACATCCTTAAATGAATAAAATAAAATACATAGGATTATTAAGGAAAACCAATTCTACTGAAATACAGTTATCAAAGTATTTTTATTTTTTTTATAAATTTTTTTTTTTTTTATAAATTCACAGAATGGGGCGGCTAGGTGGCACAGTGAGTAGAGTGCTGGACCTGGAGTCAGAAGGCCCTGAGTTCGGATCCGGCCTCAGACACTTCAGACACTTCTCACACACACACACACACACACACACACACACACACACACACACACAC
>NW_027187359.1:22430726-22433180 GCF_028583685.1 Petaurus breviceps papuanus | reverse complement strand
ACACACACACACACACACACACACACACACACACACACACACACACAATACTAGCTGTGTGACCTTGGGCAAGTTACTTAATCCCAATTGACCTCCAAAGCAAAAAATAAATAAATAAATTCAGATTCCAGGTTAACAACCACTGGCTTCAAGCATATAAAGCACTTTCCTCCCAGTCCCACTGAAGGACATAGGAAAGAACAGGATGAAAGAAAAAGAATATGGGACTTAGAGTCAAGGTACCTGACTTCAAATCCCACTTCAGCCATTTACTATTTGTGAGACCCTAAGTGTATCCTTTTTATTTACGTTACATTTTAAGTTAGCAACTGTGTCCCTTCCTGGCTCCCCACCCCACACTAGAGAAGGCCATCATTTGATGCATTTTATAAATATATGTAAAACCATACTATGTACATTTCTATTTATTGATGCTTTCTCTAGAGGTGGACAGCATCTTCCTTCATAGGTCCCTTATAGTTGATTTGAGTATTTATAGTATTCAGAATAACTTGGTTGTTCACAATTATTCTTCCAACAATATTACTGTCACTGTATAAAACGTTCTCTTGGTTCTACTTACTTTGGTCTTCATCATTTCATGGAAGTCTTTCCATGTTTTTCTCAAATGAACTGGCTCATCATTTCTTACAACACAGTAGTTAGTATTCCTTCACAATCATATAGTATAACTTATTCAGCCATTCCTCAATAGATGGACATCTCCTCAATTTCCACTTCTTTGTCACCACAAATAGAGCTGCTATAAATACTTTGGAACATATCGGTTCTTTTCCTTTTCCCTTGATCAGGTTAGGAAACAGGTCTGATAGCAGTACGGCTGGGTCAAAGGGGATATTCCTGAATATTTCTCTTCCCTTCTTTGGGTCTCAGTCTTCTCATCTGAAAATGACAAGGTTGAACTAGATGACCTCTTCGCCCTCCTCACTCTGCATTGATGATTCTACAATTCTCATTTTGCAAATGAGGAAACTGAAAAGCAGAAGAGTTATGTGTCTTAAGGTCATATAGTTTTAGAGGAGCCAGCATCCAGACAAGTCTGACTCGTAGTCCAATGCAATATCTCGACTCCTCTCTGCTGCCTCTCTTCTAAATAAACCCTATAGACAAGGAATACTACCTTTGGCAAGCTTCCTTGGATATGGGAAGAAGCAGTGGGATTTTCTAGTTACTCAATACTCCTTATACTTTAATACTAGAAGTTGTTTTTGAAGTTATTTTTTCTTTCCCAGAATATAGTTATTCAAGCCAAATGAAAAAATCCTCAGGGGAAAAGAAAATGTCTATTTCTAAAATATAAAACCCAAATCTAGACATCTCTGAACAACCTCTATGTCTAAAAATTGAAGAATAAATAAGACTGAATCAATTATGACATATTGATATAATGGAACATTACACTCAAAGTGATCAGTGATATCAGCAATTTAGATGTTCCCTCCCACAATGCAATGCTTTCCCCTTTCCCATCCTATGCAACTCTAACCCTCCTATAAGTCCACCAAAGAGCATCCATCCAAAGTGCCAGAGGCCTAAACAGCTTATTATTCTGCCATCAAAAATGATGAATATGAATCATATAAGGAAAAATGGAAAGAATTCTAGGAAATTATGTAAAGTGGAATAAGCAGGGTCAAATCTTTATGCATTTTGACTACAGATAGCTGATGGCATAGTGGAGAGCCAGAAGACCTCTGTATTAAAAATCTAGTCTCACATACTTACTAGCCGTGTGACCCTGGGCACTTAAACTTTGCCTTTTTTTTCACAACTGTAAAGTGGGGATAATAACCGTGCCACCTCAAAGAAGATCAAATGAGATAATATTTGTAAAAGTGCATAATACAGTGCCTGACACATAGTAGTCTATAAAAATGCTTATTCCCTTCTCCTCTCTCCCCACTGACAAGTGACAAGAAGACATAGAGACAGGGACAGTCGGACCCAGGAGAGCAAAGCTTTATAGAGATCTGAGGAAGTCCTTGGAACAAAAGCAGTTTCCTCCCTTATTTATTAATTTGATTACTCCTTGTTAAAGAGTCTATATAAGCCTGTACCATTTTGTGTTTATTCATTTGCTTATAACATCAAGAGAAAAAGTTTTACAGAGATTTCAGGACAGAATTATGAAGGGGTGTTTTTAGTATAGAAACTCAAGTCCTCTAGTCTAAATATTATTCTTCATGGCCACAGAAGAGTGAGAAGATCTATCCACACCAGCGCCTGATCTAACTACTCCAAGAGGCAGAACCCAGGCTCTACAGGCTGTACTTTCCAGTCCCTCCATGCCCTCAACTTTGCAACTAAACTTTGTATCGCCAGAGTGCCTAGGACAATGCTCCACACACAGTACCTCGTGCACTAAATAAATTTGTTTAACTGGATTATTTCATACTCCAGAACTCATATGACACTTATTACAAAAAAAAAAAA
>NW_027187359.1:22408554-22430716 GCF_028583685.1 Petaurus breviceps papuanus | reverse complement strand
TGTGTGTGTGTGTGTGTGTGTGTGTGTGTGTGTGCGCGCGCGCGCGCGCTCGCATAAAGACTTGAAGGAGAGGACTCACAGATGCCAGACACTGTTAGAGGTGGGGGTAACCCACTACCACTCATCCTAGTCAGACTCAAGTTTGTAAGGAGGGGAAGACCACAATTTGGACACACAGAAGTGAGAAAAGTGAGTTGGAATAATCAAAAGAGAAGTGAATGAAAAGGGAAGAGGGCAACAAGCCAAAGGTCTGACTAGAACTGGGATCACCACACAGCGGGTTCAGGATGGATCGAGGTGTTTGGGGCTCTCCTCGAGTAGGCGATTGGATATTGAGAGGTTGGGAGATTCTGACGCAGGAGATCCAAGCGTTAAAGGGCGGACGGGGCAGAGGAGGGAAGGTGATCCTTGAGCCCCAACCCGGGATCTCGGAAGTCAGAGAAGGGGAGGTACCCAAGCTGTCTGTCCCTCACTCCCAGCGCACTCCGAAGCACCGAGCAGCAGGACAAGGAGAGGAGCTGTTGGCCAGTAGCACTCAGCCCACAGCTGCACGGCTTCCTTCCCCTCTTTTGCGAAATGCAAGTAGCGCCTCAACAGGGCTGGCGCGCCCCCTTTCCCCCAAACTGCGGCCCCTAGAGGGAGGGGCTGCAGGACCCAGCTATGTCCTGGCTATTATAACTGCCCGAGTCTAGGCAGTGAAGCAGTGAGTGGGAGAGGATAGCGAGTCAACCTTTCTCTGCAAGCAAACACACGCATTAGATGTGGCTTAGGGACCAGACTGACAGCCCGAAGCCCAGCACCCCCTAACTCAGCTTTGAAGAGTTTTTTGGAAGGGAAAGGGGAGTCAGTTCCTTTCTGCAGTTTCCCCACCCCCTCCGAGCACAAACATACTTGGATGCCTACCTACATACATACATTCATGCAAACATAACATTCTCTCCTGGCACAGCTGGGACCAGCAGTTCTCACTCCACCAGACCCAACCCCGCCCCAGGGCAGTAGACAAACTCACCACCTGCAGCCAGGGCGCCCTGCCCCCGAGCAGGAGTGCAGGGTGATTGACAGAGCTGGAGCGGCCAGCCTGCCACCCGGGACTCCCTCCAGGACCCCTGCACCTCGGGGCTGTTGCTACAGCTACCGCCCCTTTCCCAGTTGGTCTCCAGGACGCTCAGGCTCCTACCACAGCGGCAGCTTCCTCACTCAAGAATTTGAACTTCTGCTTCTGCTTGTGTGGCTCACAGCTCACCCCTCCACGTGATCCACTCGCCTCCCCCCAGACCGGCCTTGCCCCTGCCCCTGTCCTGCCTCCCCTGGGACCCGCCCTCCCTCCTCCAGCCTGGGGCGCGGTGCTCGGTGGGGTTGGCTGCTGCGGAAGCTTCCGGGCCGACCAGCCTTGAATTGGAGCCAAGCAGAGCCAGAACGAGCCCTCAGCCACAGGCTCTGGGTTGTCCCTGGCATCCTACCCACTCACCCCCACCCCCAAAAGTTCCTTTTTTATGGTTACTAATGTTTCTGCAAAACAGACTCTGGGCGCCAGTGGCTCAGGTCTAACCATATCTTCCCCCTTTACCACCACCTCCACTCAGAACACAAGTGACTTCCTATTACCTCCAGGATCAAATATAAAATCCTTCGGCTTCCAAAGCTCTTGGTAGCCTGTCCTCGTCACCCACCCTGGGCCTTTCTAGTCTCCCCCGCAATGAGCTCGCCCGCGCAGTGACACTGGCCTCTTTGCTTTTCCATGGCCGGGATATTTCATTTCCAGCCTGAGCTATTCACTGCCTAGAATTTTCTCCCTCCTCACCTCTGCCTCCTAATTTCCCGGGCTTTACTGACTCCCTGCTCAAGTCCCATCTTCTGCAAGAAGCCTTTTCCAGTCCTCAGTCAGAGCGCCTCCCTGAGACCACCCCCAATTTATCCCGAAGTTTGTTTATCCATAGTTGTTTGCATGTTGTCTCTCCCGTTAGACTGTGAACTCCTGGGAAGCCAGGACTGTCTTTTTGTTTAAGTTTGTCTTTTTTTGCAACCTTTGCTTAGCAAAATTCCTAGAGCTTAATAGGCTCTCTCATATCTCCATCTGAAGACCCCTGACATTGGCCAACTCCCTGTCTTATAAAGAGTGTGACTCAGCCAACTTCTCACAGTGATTTAGTGTACTATTTCCTTAATCAAAATTCAGTCTAATATACCAACATGTATATAGTCCCAACACTGTGCTAGCTCACAAAGAGTCAAAGTATATCAAAGTTAGAAGGACACTGTAGGTCAATCCCCTCCTTAGTGGATCCCTTAAGAGACAGGGTGGCCATGTAAAGAGCTCTCGATTTGGAGGCAGAAGATTCCAGTTCAACTATCTCCTCTTTTACCACAGCTAGTAACTGTAAATACAGTAACTACAGCCTTTAAGTCAGGAATATCCCTGTCTTCACTTAGCTGAGTAATCATGATCAGTGGGGAAAATTTTAGATCTGGCATCAGAATCTGGATTCAAATTCCAATTCTGCTATTTAGTACCTGTGGGAGTTTGAGGAAGTCATCCAAACTCCTCTGGGCCTCAGTTTCCTGAACTATAAAATGAGAGAGCTGAACTGGTAGTGAGCCTTTTGGAGGTCCCATAAGGTCTAAATTGATGAAACAACACCTTAATCCCTCATCTAGAAAATTGGGGTTGAAGAATCACAGAATTTTAGAATTGGAAGGAAATTTAGAAGCAATCTAACCAAACACACACTTGAAAAAAAAATTCCCCCTATAGCATACCTGATTATCCAGCCTCTTCTTGAAGACCTCCAATAAGGAAGAACCCAATACCTCCAGAGGCAGCCTGTTCTACTTATGTATAACTGTGATGATATATTATTGAAGGATAATAATAATTCCATAGCACTTCCCTCACAAGGTTATTTGGAGGCACCAGTGAGATCATATATGTAGATCTTTTACAAACCTTAAAGCGCTATATTAATTTTAGCTAATATAGTTATGATTACTTATGTAACCTTGGGAAAGTTCTATTCTTCCTTGATACATGTTCCTCATCTGTAGAAGGGAGTGTTGGACTAGATTAGATAACTCTTTCCAACTTTAACCTTTGTCATGATCTTCTCTTTCCTCTGAAAATCAAAGCTCTAAACATATGTGACACCAAAACCCAGTTCCTTTCTCTCTCTCCTGAAGGTGTTTCTCTACACATCCCCACACAGGCTTCATGGAATTGACAGGGGCCTTGGGAAATTCCAAAAATTACAATCACCATGCTAAACAAAAAAGTTTTCTTGCATTTTGACTTTATGTGGCATCTTTCAAAGAGTCCAGGGCTTTCTGAAGTATCTCCTTCAGTCCCTAAGGTATGTCACAGCTGCAGGGCTGGGGAGCTGATTTGGGGGGAGGGAGAGAATGGTGAAAGTGTGAGGAACAAAGCAGTTAGAGATCATTTGCCTGGAGACTTTCAAAAGTCTCTTAGCAGATTCAGGCACAGGACACAGGAGCAGCTAAACTTTGGGCTTGACTAGAGCCTGTCCCTAAAAGAAACAAAGGAGACATGAACAATTACAAAATTTCTGAATCTGTGCTTGTGATTCCCTGAGAGGAAGAAGAGGATTATCTGCTTGTTTAGAGAGAAAAGGTGGCTGGATAAGAAAATTCAGACAGAAATCATAAGCCAAAGTGCTCCGGATTCTAAGATGGCCCTGGAGGAGAGGGCTGGCTAGAAGACAGTGCCTGTGAGTAGTCATGCTGAGCCCATGCTAGTGCTGGAGTGGGGGTGGGAAGGACAGCTGAGAGGATAAGGGGGCACTTTGGTGAGTAATATTCCCCCAGCAGGTGTACACATATAACCAAAAACACAGTTAAGAAATCAGTCTCTTTAAGGTGTGTCTTCTTTAAGTTGACACCCTGGCTTCCTGTGATCTTTTTTTTTTTCTGCAGGGGGAGTCCAGCATAGGGAGGTCTGATAAAGGAATTCCCTTTACCAATTCAAATCAGCAAATGTTCTTCTGTCTAGAAAGCTGTCTAGGACAAAGATACTGGAATTTGCCATTTCCTTCTCCAGCTTATTTTATAGATGAGGAAACTCATGGTACTCTAGAAAAAACACCAGCCCATAAGAGTCAAAATGATGGGGTACCTGGGGTCTATGTCAATTTGTGAAACCAACTTGTAAAACCAGTCTGTGACTTTGTAACAGCACTTTGTTTTGTAAAGTTGTAACTGCAATTTGTCCTTTCCCATCCTTGAGCTCTGCCCCTTCTCCCCTATCCCACACTCCACCTAGGCAACACCCTGTGACCCCTTTGTTCTTACTTAATCTCTTCATTTCTTCTGGGCCCACACCCTCCTTTATCCTTGCCTTTTGTCTCCTTCTGCCTAGCCCAAATCCTATCTAAACTATCTATTCACATGCTCCTCTTGGTCAGCTCCCACCTTTGTCTATGCACTGAGGCCCCTCCCGTCTGGTCAGCCCTGACAATGGCAGCCCTACCCTTGAAAGGTAAAAGCATGTACCCCTCTCACTCGCAGGTCCCCTAAAGGACTCTTGCCCGCTGTAATGGCGTAATAATAAACTTTCTCAACTCTAACTCCAAGCAAGGCTGAGCTGAATTCTTTCCAGATGCCCTTGCAGGTTTCCTGGTCTTGGATGAGATCCGGGTTCCTGCTGAACCTATTGGGATCCTGTCCCCCATCAAAAAGACCTGGATTCTAATTCTGCCTTTGAATCTCACTACAATGACACTGAGAGTGAGACTGAACCTCCTGAGCCTCAATTTCCTCATATGTAAAATGAGGGAGTTGAACTAGCTGAGGTCTCTTCCAGCTCTAGATTGATGACATAAGTGTGTAAGGGCAAAGAAGGCCCTTGGCCACTGACTCCCACTTCCCTTCCATGCTAGGACTCTGCTAAATAGTGAAAAAAAAAACAAACTATGGATGCCTGGGCAAGTAACTTAACTCTACATACCTCAGTTCCTCATCTATGAAAGGAGCAGGAGAAGGAAATGGAAAACCACTTCAATATCTTTGCCAAGTAAACCTCAAATGGGGTCATGGAGAATTGGACACAACTGAAATGATTCAATGAACAAATGCAGAGGTGACCCAAGTATGAGGTGTGATGGGGTAGAATGCAGGAATTCTAACCATAGAAACAGCAATGTCCTTTCTATGTTTTGAGTCACTAGCATTTTAATAAATAGCCATTTATGGTACTGTAGTCTATAAACAAAGTACCTATCAGCCCTAGCCATTTCCTCCTTCAGAGGTACTCTAAAGGTCACTACTGTTGGTATTATAAACAGAGCCTCTATTGATGGAATCATAGAGGCAGTAGGAACAGCAAATGGTTTGGGAAGCATACCTGTACAAGTACAGCCCACATTTTCATGTTAAAAAAAAAAAAAGATAACTACAAATGCACAGCATACTTCATTTTCATGACCCTGGCCAGCCAACTGAATCTCTCACTTTCCTGTTCCTCTACATCATCAACTCAAGTTAAAGCCTTACTAAGATTTGAAGTTTCCCTGCCCCAATATCTTACATTTACCTGGATACAGTTCTCTTGGGCAATCTTAATTAAATACCTGTGTTAAAAGTTGTATAAACTGGGTCACCCAAGGGTCAAAGCTCAGCTTTCATTTTTTTCCAAATTTGTCCAGAAAGAGAAGGTTCATTTTGTCCTCTGGGCCAGTCTTGGACCTTAATGGTCAGATCAGCATGGACTTTTCCAGGTAATTTCCCAAAGTAAAAATCCTGAGAGGGCACCCACTTTCAAAATTAAACTAATCCCTGCATTCCTTCAAGGCTCATCTCAGATGTCACTTCCTACAAAAAGACCTTTCCTGAACCACTTAGGTGTTAGTACACTCTCTTCCCAAACTGACAGTATATATTTTGCATTAATGTCTACATACTTGTCCTCCCTCCCCTAACTCCTAGAATACAAAATTCCTGTAGATCAAGGACAGTTTCGGTTTTACCTTGGTAAATGAATTTACGAAACATTTTTGAAGAGTCTAATATGTAAAATAGTAGGGACAGCTAGATGGCAGAGTGGATAGAGTGTCTGGCCTGAAAACTCATCTTCCTGAGTTCAAATCTGGCCTCAGACATTTTCTAGCTGTGTGACCCTGGGAAAGTCACTTAACCCTGTTTACCTCAGTTTCCTTATCTGTAAAATGAGCTGGGGAAGAAAATATCAAACCACTTCAGTAGTCAGACACAACTAAAAACGACCGAACAACAACAGCAACAATTAAAGGCCGGTGCCAGGTGGTATGGAGGACAGCAAGAACTACTAGACACAGTGCCCTCAAAGAAGCTGGCATAGGTGATGTGATGTGTACATAAATAGCTATAATATAAAATACAAAGAGATAAATGACATAAGAGAGGTCAAAATATTCTTGAAAGATATTTGAAAGAGAATGAAAAATGAAAGAGAAACAACAAATGGGAGAAGAGCAAAAATTGCCCCAATTTTCTAAAAGGGAAAAAGACAGAGTCTGTAAAAGGGAACTTGACTTTGATTCCTGGAAAATTCTAGAAAAGATCATTAAAGAGATGGTCAGTGGACATCTAGAAAGAGTGGGAACAATTACAAAGAGCTGGTCTGGCTTCATCAGGAAGAAGTCATGGTAGAATAATGTGCTTTTTTTTCTTTTTTGACAGGAATACCAACCCGGTAGATCAGGGGAATGCTATACATGTGGAGATTATCACATCCAGACCAATCGATTACAATCTCTTGATGTTGACTGGGAGTCTTTGGTAACTTAACTGTCTATTACTAGTTTCTTACAGTATTTTTTTTCTTTGACCTGGAGGCTATGGGACTTGACGATCTCATTTCTGGGAGTGTTAAATTTGTTTTTGTTTTTGTTTTTTTTGTATGGAATAAGTAGTTCTTACAGAAGTAAGTAGGTGATATACCCACTGTACTCTTCCTCTATCAGATATGATCTGGAGAATTGTGCTTTGTTCTGAACACCATGGTTTAAAAAGAATAATGATAAACTAGACAATGTCCAGAGAATGGCAAATATGATGGTAAAGGATGGAAAAGAGCCTTAAATCAATGGCATATGAAGATCCATTAAAGATACAGAGCATGTTTAGCCTAGAGAAGAAGAAACTCCAGGGGAAGATGATCGCTGCTTTCAAATATTCACAGGGACATCATGTGGAGGAAGGACTCATAATCATAATCATAATGGCTAATATTTATATTAAACACTGTGTACCAGGCACTGCGTTAAATGCTTTATATATTATCTCAATTGATCCTCATAACAAGGAGTGGGGGCAGGGAAGTGTTATTATTATCCTTATTTTGCAGATGAGGAAACAGAGGCAAACAGAGGTTAAAGTGACTTTCCCAGGGTCATCCAGATAGTAAGTATATGAGGATGGATTTAAACTGGGGTCTTCCTGACTCCAGGCTCAGCACTCTATTCATTGCACTACCTAGCTGTCAGAGGGGGTTACTCTCCCAGAGGAGGGTGCCCAAGTCAGCCATGTCTCATTCCTCTCTTGGATTCACTCAGAACTTCCTCTAACATGCTCCCATGCTAGATACCTTTGTCTCTCCCCCTTTTAAACTTCTTTTTATGTATAGTCTTCCTCCATTAGAACATAGCTTGAGGTCAGAGATTTGTAGTTCAAATACTGGGCTCTTATTAAATTCTAATTACTGACTTCAACCCAACAAGCATTTGGTATATCACAATGTAAATTTATTTCTTTTTTACTTTTTAAAATCATTTATGATATCCAAAAGGGAAAATATTTAAATTTACAACCAAGAACAAATTACCCAGGAAAACTGAATATAATCCTGTAGGGGGAAAATGATCCTTTAATGAAATAGAGGACTTCCAGCAATTCCTGATAGAAGATAACTAAGTAGAAACTTTGAAATATAAATACTGAAGTGAAGAGAAATATAAAAAAGTAAATATGAGCAAGTAATCATAAGGGACCAAACAAGGATGAAGTATTTACATTCTAATAGAAAGAGATGGTGCAAGTGTTTCCCTTAGAACTCTAATATCTTTAGGTATCATCCAATAAGTCAGAGCCTGGGAGTGACATTGTTGTGCTTTGACAATCTTAAAAAGAAGAAAGGAAAGGAAGTGGGAAAGAAATTTACTAGGGTAAAAAAAAAAAAGGAGAGAGGCTATCTAGGAAGGATAGAAGAAATAATCTCATATAAACAGTGTGGGCAAGTAGAATACTATACAAACAAGGAGAAAGGACTTGGGAGAGTGGGTGACATTTGAACTTCAATTTCAGCTGGACTGTTAAAAGGAGGGAAGAATGTGTATATACAAACGCTATACAGAAATACATTTCATTTAACAGGGCAAGGGGAGGCAAAGGAGAGAAGGGGCAATAACAGGAAAGGTTAACTTATGGAGGAACTAATCAAAAGTAAAACAAACACCAGTCACAGAGGGTAGGTAGATCAAGAAGAGGGGTTTAAAAGGAAAGAAAGCAATGGTAAGAGCGTCAGGTCTCCTCTGAACAAGGGAAAGAAATAGGAGCAGGGGAGAGGCAGAAGCAGACTATTAAAAATTTTAAAGTTAATGCACAAACAAAACCAATGCATTTAAAATTAGAAGGGAAATAGATAACTGATTTTTAAAAAATCTTTCCAGCAAGTTCTCTAGTATTTTTTTCACTTCTAAGATATTTAGAGAACTGATTTAAATCTATAAGAATAAAATATATTCACCAATTGAAAAATGATCAAAGGATATGAACAGGCGTTGTTCAGAGGAAGAAATTTAAGTTGTTGATAGTCATATGAAAAAATGCTCCAAGTCACTGATAATTATAGAAATGTAAATTAAAGAAACTCCGAGTTTCTAATTTGGACCCATTTGCTGGCAAAGTTGACCAAAAACCAGAAAATGACAAATATTGGAAGAGAAGAGGTTCCTTGATGCACTGAGTTGCCACTCCAAAAAGCAAATTTGGAACTCTGGCCAAAGAATTCTTAAACTGTCTTAATTTTTGCCTTGCCACTGGACTTTGATGACTATGGAGGAGAAAGTGAGGCTGACAACTTGGCCAGCCCTGCCTAACTTAAATCTAGTTCAGGAGCAAGTCCAAATCCAATTCAGGAGCAAATCATCACTCTCCTGAGGTCATTGGTCCTTTTAGACAACCGAGGACAAACAATACCTCCTAAACTGTACAAACCCTTTGATCTAGTGATACCATTGCTAGGCATAAAGCTCAAGGAGATCAAAGGACAAGGAAAAAGACCCATGTACAGAAAAATATCAACAGAAACTTTTCATAATAGCAAAGTACTGGAAACTAAAGGGGATCAATTAGGGAACAGCTGAACAAATTATGGTACATAAATGTAATAGAACAGAGGTGTCAAATACATCTCTTTGGACAGCCTGAAACAGATTAAAAGGTGACTGGGAAATATTTAACAAAATTAATAGTTAAAGACAGATAGTATTACATTTTACAATAAGTCAATATGTGGCTCACAGGAATCCTTATTTATCTATTAGTGGTCCCATTTCTGTTTAAAACCACTGTAATAGAATAATACTGTCCTTTAAGAAATAATAAAAGAGATGGATTTGGAGAAACCTAGAAAGATTTGCATGAAGTGATGCAAAGTAAAATGAATAGAAACATTTTTGCAAAGACGACATTATAAAGACAAACAATTTTGAAAGATTGAAGAGCTCTGATCAATGCAATAATGAAAATAATGAAGAATTCCAGAATTCTTCCAAGAAGAAACACACTATCTAACTCCTGTCAGATAGATTCAGGATACAGATCGAGACATATTTTTTTAAGACATGGCCAATGTGGTCATTAGTTTTGCTTGACTATGTTTGTTCAAAGGGTTTGTTTTCCTTTCATGGTTTTCCCATGGGGTAAGACGGAGTTGGGAGGGAAAGAAAATAGATTTTTGTAAATTAAAAATAATAAAATTAAAATTTTTAAAAGAGGTTTTAAAAAAAGCAGTTCAGTAAAACTGAAAAACACATTTGTGGTTGAAGAGACATCTGTTTTATATGTGCTGGTCTTTTAAGGGGGTAAAGAGGCAGTTATACTTCCTTGCTCCTTGAAGCAAAAAAAGGCTCAGCCAGGAAGATTTGAAGTCAGAACCTTGCCTCTCTTACTAGCCTCAGGGAAATGTTCTCCCTTTCCCCAAACCCCCACCCCTCATTCTCCAGGAGAAAGGATTTTTCTGGAGCTGTGCTTTAAAAAAAAAACAAAACTTAGTATCCATTTAAAGGGGCAGTTAGGTAGCATGATAGGGTACCCAGCCTGCAGTCAGGAAGACTCATCTTCCCAAGTTCAAATTTGGCCTCAGACACTTCCTAGCTATGTGACCCTGGGCAAGTCACTTAACCTTGTTTGCCTCCATTTTCCTCATCTGCAAAATGAGCTGGAGAAAAAAATAGTAAACTATTCTAGTACCCTTGCCAAGAAAACCCTAAATGGGGTCCTGAAGAGTCAAACCTGACTGAAAAATGATTTAAATACCTTTCAAT
Source organism: Petaurus breviceps papuanus (assembly GCF_028583685.1). Classification (NCBI taxonomy): domain Eukaryota; kingdom Metazoa; phylum Chordata; class Mammalia; order Diprotodontia; family Petauridae; genus Petaurus; species Petaurus breviceps. The sequence goes on along the minus strand of NW_027187359.1, from coordinate 22,420,184 downwards.
TGGTTCTTTTATTTCTTATTTTATGTGAGAGGTATGTGTGGGTGTGAGTGCTGTTTTGTCCATGTAAGTAGTGATTATCCACCTGGATCTGTATAGCTGTGGCTCACTGAGAGGTAAGACAAGCTATCTCTAGTCTTCTTCTCCCTCAACTCTTCTCCGAGGATTTTGGGACATCAAGAGTCCTGGATTCCTGCCAGGAAGGAAAGCAGGAGGTTGGTGCTAGAGGTGGTTACTCCACTCTCAGAGAAAGGAAGGTGCCAGGCTAGACATATCTATTTCCTCCCTTAAATATTGTTATTCTATGGGCAGTAATTTTTAGGTTCAAGCTGTAATCCTGATCACTATCTCTCAATGGAGGATCCTAAACTATATATCTAAGGCTTGACTCCCTTTCTACTGAGAGAAATTATTAATAAACAGTTCTGTCTCTTGAACTTTTTAAACATCACACCACCAAATGCCAGTTCTATAATGAACACACATAATAAATAAACCCATGTATCCAAATCAATAGTGAAACAGAAATTTTTTTTAAATATACATAGGAGAATATGTATTGCAATACACAGAGTGAATGAGTTTGACCATGGAGAGTGAGATAATTCAACTGAGAGAGTGTCTCAGATTTCTCCCAAGGGGAAATTTCCCCAAATTTCTACTGCAGTAAGCTAGGATATGATGGAAATGCCGGCTCTTCTATATGTTGGCTTATTCCCAGAGTTGATTTCCCTTCGAGGATCTGAGGAAAGTCTGAAATGACATGATTTCTCTCTTGAAACTGAAAGCCAGAAGACAAGAATCTCTCTTCTCTCAAACTCTCACCAATTCCATTCCTCACACAGGCAGGGAGCATTGAAGAACCAATCTCTACCAATGAAGAGACTACCATGCAACCCTTAAACCAATGGTTATACTTAGTAAAGTTGACTTTGCATTTTATGTTCCACAAGTGTTTACATATTTTAAACTTTGAACCTGCTTAACTCTTGCCCTACAATATTGTTGGACAGTATATGGAGTATCTCACACCCATAAGTCCCCAACCTTGCAATAGTAGTAGTAAACAGTGTGTGAATTTTCTCCAGGGTCAGCTGTTGTCATTATGTTTACACAATGTTTAATTTCTTTTTTTTCCATTCCATTTAAATTGTTGAGCTCATTGTGTGTATTATTGACTTCACAATGCAAAAGTTCTTGTAAATCTTCCCATACTTCCCTGAATGTTTCTCCAATAGTTCCCTATTATCCCCATGATCAAATACAAAGTCCTCTGGCACCTAAATCCCTCACAACCTTTTCTTTACTTCATATATTCTTTAGTCCAACCAAAGCAGCCTTTTTGGTGCTCCTCATACATAATATTCCAGTTCCCATCTTACTGATTTTGCACAAGCCATCCACAATGCCTAGAATGTACTCCTTACCTCTGCATCTTAAAATCCTAATTTCTTCCAGATTTCAGATGAAATACCACCTCCTGTATAAGGCTTTTACTGATTCTTCCCAGTCACTAGAGGCACTCCCCATTCTCATTTCTTTATTTTGCATATAGTTATATGTGTACATATTATCTCTCCCTATCGACATAAAGTCCTTAAAAGCAGATACTACTTCACTTCTGTCTTTATATCCTCAGTGGTCAGCACAGTGACTGGTGTTTAATAAATGCTTGTAGATTGATTGAATTCTTCACAGTTATTGCTTCTTAGGGTGAGATTATATTATACCAATGTCATTTTTCCACAATTTGTTTAAACATTCCCCAATTTAAAAACATGTAGTTAAAAAGAAAATCATGTAATTTGAAATATGAATTGGTAATAATCACTTGAAAAATTACTCAAACTTTCTAATAAAAGATATAAATTAACACCACTTTGAGCTACCACCTCAAATCCATATAAGTAAAAAATAGTGCTGGTGAGGTTGTGTAGAAAATAGATTTATTCATTCATTGCTGATAGAACTTAAAATTGTAGAATCTTTTTGGAAAGCAGCCTTTCAGTTTGAAGTATATTTCCAAAAAATAATCATACCTTTTGACTCAATCTTTCAATAGCTGGAAGTGTACCCTAAAAGTGTTAACAAAGGGGCAGCTAGGTGTCACAGTGAATAGAGCACCAGCCCTGGAGTCAGGGGGACCCGAGTTCAAATCCGACCTCAGACACAAAACACACACACACACAAAAACTATCCATGTGACCTTGGGCAAGTCACTTAATACCAACTGCCCTACCTTCCCCCCTCAAAAAAGCAAAAAAAAAAAGTGTTAACAAAAAAAGTATATATTTACTTATTTTTAATTTTGTTATTTTGAACTTAAAAAACACCAACAAACCTAATCATTTCCATATACAAAGAACATACAAAGGACTGTATAGGAATAAAAAAATCTATTAATACAGCTTTAAAATATATATATATATATAAAATAAAATCAACCCCACGGTTTCAAAGATTCCTTGCTTGTCTGTGTCTCCCTCTGACTCTCTTTTCTCTTCTGGATATTTTAAACATTCTTCACTGATGTACTTTTTGCTTCTTTGTATTCATCACTAACTCCATTTACACAATAATTCTTCCCCCTCCAAAAAAGTGTCAAAATTATCTTTGTATCAAATAAACATAATTAAACAAAACAAATCCACACATTGAGCATGTTTGAAAATGTAATTCACATTCTATATATCTAATTCCCTCTCTTTCAGGAAGTAAAAGCATTATTCATCCTTAATCCTCTGGAGTTCCGTTTGGATATTGTATTGATCAAAGGTCCTGAGTCTTTCAAAATGGCTTGTCTTTACAATATTGTAGTCATTGTTTAAATTGTTCTGCTTCAGTTTACTTCATTCTGTATCAGTTCATGTAAATCTTCCCTAGTTAATATGAATTCATCTCTTTTATCATTTTTTATGTTACCATATTTCATGATATTCATATACCATAATTTGTTCAACCATTCCCTAGTTGATGGGTACCCCTCAGTTTCCAGTTCTTTGCTACAATAAAAAGGGCCCTTATGAATATTTTTGTCTATATGGACCCTTTCCCTCTTTCTTTTATTTATTTACTTTTGGACTAACCAACTAAGAGCGTTATTATTGAGTCAAAAAGTATGAAGAATCTAGTGACTTTTTCAATATAGTTCCAAATTGTTTTCCAGAAAGGCTGGACCAATTCACAACTCCACCAACAGTGCCTATTTTCCCACATCCCCTTCATCAATTATTATTTTCTTTTATTGCCGTCTTTGCCAACTTTGTGGGTATGAAGTAGAGTCCAAGTTATTTTAATTTTAATTTCTCAAATTTGGAGAATTTTTTCATATTATTATTGAGAGCTTGATTTTCTTCTTTTAAGAGATTCTTGTTCATATGCTTTAGCTGTTTATCTACTGGGGAATGACTCTTCTTACATACTTGAATTAGTGCTCTGCTATCTGGAATATCAGACACTTAATCAAAGAAGCATATCAGAAGAACTTAATGTACAAATTTGAGAATACAAAAGAGCAAATAAGATAAACAAGTATTAAGAATGAATTAAAGAGGTAGAAACAGAATTTACCCATGGCTCTAGCTTCTACTTCCTCCAATACATGTAAAAAATGACTCTAAACAAATTTTAAAGCTACAGAACCCACAAAGTGACAGAGAGAAACAAATCTCCCAATGAAGGCAGCCCAGCAAGCCAGGTCTATCACACCAAGCTAGGAGCTGAGCCCAGCCCTGCCTGGGTGGTTTTGGCCCCAGGGCAGCCCCAACAAGCAGCTGCCAGAGCAGACTTCAGTAGAGTGAAGCACCAGCAGCTGTGGTGGTTTCCAGACTTCTCAACCCATAAATGCCAAAGACAAAGCAAAAGGTCAATGTGGAACTCTGTTGGAACAGGGGTAGATGAAAGAGTGTGATATGGCCCCTGCCCCCAGGGTGAGAAGCAGCAGAGGCATTGCAGCTGCACCCCGTGGCTGCCTCAGGAGCTTTTGGCCTGCAGATTATAGGGGAACCAAGTGACCATTCAGAGGATAATCACTCTTGCTTTGACCTGCTTAGATCTGAATCTCGGTCTTGGGTGGAGGTCCTGGGGTGTGTGGCCAGGTGCCAGAGCCTGTGGGGGCTGGAGAGAGGGCACTCTCCTAATTGCTCTGGTAGCTGTGAAAACCCCAGTGATTTGGGACAAAGCTCTCTCCATTTTGGAAGCAGAGTTCTACCATGGCAAAGAGTTCAAAAGTCAAGTAATTGAGTGGCAACATAAGCAAGCAGAGGAAATGTAATCCTACCATAAATTCTTTTTTCTGGGACAAAAAGGATCAAAGCATGGAACGGGAGGAAGACAACGAAGTCAGAACTCCTACATCAAAAACTCCCAAGAAAATATAAACTGGTTACAGGCTCAAGAAGGATTTTGAAAATCAAGTAAGAGAAGTGGAGGAAAAATTGGGAGAGAAATGAGGATGCAAGAAAATCAAGAAAATTGAGTCAACAGCCTGACTGAAGAAAATAACACCTTAAAAAATAGACTAACTCAAATGGCAGAAGAGGCCCAAAAAGCCAATGAGGAGAAGAATGTCTTAAAAAGTCGAATTTCCAGATGGAAAAGGAATTTCAAAAACTCACTGAAGAGAATAATTCCTTCAAAATTAGATTGGAGGAAATGTAAGCTAATTACTTCATAAGAAATCAAGATATGATAAAACAGATCCAAACAAAGGAAAGAATAGAAGGCAATGTGAAATATCTCATTGGAAAAACCACTGACCTGGAAAATAGATCCAGGAGAGATCATTTTAAAATTATTGAGAGCATAGACACCATCTTTCAAGAAATTATCAAGCAAAATTGCCCTGATGTTCTAAAAACAGAGGACAAAATAGAAATTGAAAGAATTCACTGATCACCTCTTTTTTTTTTATTTTTAAGCAATCGGGGTTAAGTAACTTGCTCAAGGCTACACGGCCAGTTATTTCTGGGTGTGGTGCTGAGCGTCTGAGCCGGGGATTCGATCTCCAGGTCCTCTCAACACTGGAGCCGGTGCTCCCACTCGCTGTGCCACCTGGCCGCCCCCACTGATCACCTCTTGAAAAAGATCCCAAAAAGAAAACTCCTAGGAATATTTTAGCCAGGTTTTGGAGTTCCCAGATCAAGGAGAATATGTTACAAGCAGCCAAGAAGAAACAATTTGAATATTGTGGAAACACAATCAGGAAAACACAGGATCTGGCAGCTCCTGCACTGAGGGATTGAAGGGTCAAAGGAGAAAATAGAATAAGTGAGAGGTGGGATAGGATGAAGGGAAATATAGTTAGTCTGTCACAATATACCTACTATGGAAATCTTTTGGGTAACTACACATGTACAACCTATATTGAATTGCTTATCTTCCCAGTGGGAGTGGGTGAGGAGGGAAGAAGGGAAAAAATCTGGAACTCAAAGTTTTAAAAACAAACATGTATTTAAAAAAAAAATTGTTGTTTTTTTTTTTTTTACATGCAACTGGGAAATAAGATATACAGGCACCAGAGTATAGAAATCCATCTTGCCTTACTAGAAAGCTGGGGGGGAATGGGGAAGGATATAAGAGAGAACAGAGTGGGGAAAGGGGTATTCAGTAGGCTAGCTATTTTGGGGTAGGGTAAGGGAAAGACGGGGAGAAAATTTGTAACTCAAAATCTCATGGAAATCTATGTTGAAAACTAAAAATAAATAAATAAATTGAAATAAAGTAAAAAAATTTAAATTTTTAAAAATAAAATGAATGTTAAAAAAGAATAAATTAAAGAATCTTTATTAGACACTATGTGCCAAGTGTCTAAATTTCTGGGGATACAAATAAAAAGGTAAAGGCAATCCCTGTATATAATATAGAAGCTTATAATCTTATATATTAATACAATTATATGTAACATGATATATTATATATAATAATAAATAATATAGTTATATTCTTATATAATAAAGAAACTTAAATTCTTAGGGGGAGACAATAGATATAGGGGAATGATGGCCAGAGAAGGTTATTTTGACTTGAAAACTTACAGGGATGGTGAAGAGGAGCCATAGAGGCATGGATTGACACATTCCTTCCAATAGTAATGATATTAATAATTCGAATATTGTTCCAGAATTAGAAACTGGTTCAGAGAGAGAGGTATGAGTACAGCAAGATAACTGGTCAGAAGATGGCTATGGAGTAAAGTGAAGCATGTCTAGAGTTAGCCTAGATGTTTTAGGCCATATGAGGGACTCGCCAGTCAAGGCAGTGGGTCCCAGGATTGGAGCTTCTGAGGTGAAAAGATTATAAATTCCAGGGCAACATTTGTGATCTGGGAGGAAAGGCTATTGGTAAGAACCTATGAGTAAACTGAAACATAAATAGGAAGAATTTTATGAAGTAATATAAATTGAAAAAATTAGAGCTAGGCAAATGGAGTATATACTATGACCAGAAAAAAAAAAGAAAAGTGAATAAGCATGAATGGACAAAATATATTGATGAAGACAATGAGAATGATTTTAAAGTTGTGACATCTTAAGTGTTGGAATTCATTTATAGAAATGTAAAAAGTTGTGAAGCAAATTGAATTGGTTGTATTTTATGTTTAACACTAAGTTTGTAGTATATCTTTTTGAAAAGTATATACAAAGTATAAGAAGAAGTAGCTACTTCCTCACACCCAAATAACTTTAAAAACAAATTTAAAGTAATGAAACCCAGTGCTGGTGGTGCTGTGTAAAAACAGGTTTATCATTTATTACTGGTAGAAATTAAACTTGTAGAATTCAGATTCAGAGAGAGTCAGAAAGAGAAAGTGTTATCCTTGGACTCAGAAAGAGAGACAATAGAATTGTAGGTTTAAATCATAGAATTATAGATTTAAAGCTGACAGGAATTTCAGATGTCATTTATACCAACCTTCTCATTTTACAGAAAAAGAAACTGAAGCCCAGAGAGGTTGCTCCAGGTCACACAGGTAGTAAATGGCAAAACAGGGATTAAAACCCAGGATGTCTGCCTCACAATCCATCATTATTTCCACTGTACCAGGCTATCTCCCAGCCTAAGCTCCAGTCCCACACTTGACACACAATGGCTATGTGATCCTAGGCAGATTACTTAATCTCTCAGTGTCCTCCAGGAAAATCTCTTAAAATTATAAATTACAAAACAGTTACAGATCTGCATTAGTAGAGGGAGTTTACTCGCTATCAGTTCCTTACACTAATGTAATCACATGTTTGACAGTAGCCTCTTCTCTGCCCTCCCCCCCATCTTTTCTTTGATCATTCACCCTGAAGTCAGAGCTCTCAGCAATGAGATCATTATCAAAAAGACTTACCCAAGCTGATGCCCTTCTACTTTGCTTTGCTGAAAGCTAGTCCTTGACTCTCTGGGTCATTGGTCTAGAAAGAGCAATGGATATAGAGCCAAAGGGCTTGTCCTCAAATCTCATCTCTGTCCTTATCTCCTGTATGACTTTGGCCAAGTCATGTGACCTCCTTGAGCCTCAATTTTCTCATCTATAAAATGAGGGAGTTGACCCTGATGGCCCCTGAGGTCTCTTCAAGCTCTAAATCTATGATGCTATGAACACCCCAATCCTTATGCCCCCTTCTCTCATCCTTTGCTCAAGTCTTGACGTATGAGGAAGCCTTTTGCCTTAGTAACATCAGTCCTTCTATGTGGACCCTTGATCCCATCCCCTCTATCAGCTTGCTCCTTTCATCATCCCCTCTAGCTCACTAATGTTTAACCTTACTTTATCCACTACTAACTTGCTTGATGCCTGAAAGCATTTACACATCTCCTCCTTCCTAAAAAAAAAAAAAAGAAAAGAAATTTTTAAAAGACACAAAACAAGTCCTTCATTTAACCATACTATTCAGATCATATATCCTCCCATTCACAGCTAAACTCAGAAAAAGCTATCTGTAAATGAAGTGTGGTGGCTGATGTGGAAAGTCTTTGAAACTAAAGAGTCTGAGGATGATTAAGTGCTTGAACTCATGAGTTCTGAGCTGTCCTAAATCTAGTACCATGATGGGGGAGACTTTGGGAAGAGTCCACAAAGCTGCCTAACAAGGGTTACACTGACCAAGGTAAGAAATAGCAAAGGTCAAAGCATCCATGATGAGCAGGAATGGAGGGGGCCAGTGAATGGCCCTTGCACCTCCAGTCTTAATAAGATAGGGAGGCCCAGTTTCAACAAAACAAAAAAGCAGTCTGAACTCATTGCCTCATTTACTCACTCACTTCCAAACCTTTGCTGCCAGGCTTTCATTACCACTCAACTGAGAATACTCTCTCCTAGGTCACCAATGATTTCTTTGTTGCTAAATGCAATGGTATTTTCTCAGGCTTTACCTTTCTGCAGCATTTGATAATGTTGACCACCCTCTCCATCTGGCTCTTCTTTTTCTCTCTGCTCTGGAATGGTTCCCCTCCTGCCTCTCTATCCAATTCTTCTCACTTTCCTTCAAAGGATGATCATCATCCAAATTCTGTCCCCCTACATGTGGATGTACTCTCAGGGTTCCATCCTGGATCCTCTACAATCTCTCTCTCTGTCTCTTTCCTTCTGCCCCATATCTCTTCCTCTCCCCCATATATCTTCCTCTCCCATGTATCTCCCTCCTCCATCTCTCTCTCTCCTTCTCCCCCTCCTTCCCTCTGTGTGTGTCTTTATCTCTGTCTCTCTTTGTCTCTGTCTCTCTCTCTCTCTCTTACCCTCCCCCCCAACTCTTTTTCTTTGATTTTCTCTGTTTTTGTCCCTTTCTCTGTATCTCTAATATCAACTCTCATGGATTCACCTCTCATCTCAATGCAAATAACTTTCAAATCTACATATCCAGGAATCATCACAGAGATAGCTTGTAGCACAGTAGAGTTCTGGGTCCTGAAGTCAGAAAACCCTGAGTTCAAATTTGACTTAACACATTTACTAACTGTGTGACCCTAGGCAAATCACCTAAGTGTGTGGCCTGTGGCCTTGAGGCCACATATGGCCCTCTAGGTCCCCAAGTGTGGCCCTTTGACTGAATCCAAACTTCACAGAACAAATCCCCTTGATAAAAGGATTTGTTCTGTAAAACTTGGACTCAGTCAGAAGGCTGCACCCAAGGCCCTAGAAGACCACAGGTGGCCTTGAGGCCAAAGGTTCCCCACCCCTGACTTAACCTCTGTTTGTCTCAGTTTTCTCAACTGTAAAATGGGGATAATAGCATCTATTTTCAGGGTGGTTGTGAGGATCAAATCAGATAACAAATGATACCATATTCATAAAAAAGTATTTAGCATAGTTCCTGGCAAATAATAGGTGCTATAGAAATACTTATTACCTTCCCTTCCCTTCTACTCTCTCTTGACTTATCGTCCTGCATCTCCAACTGGCAGGAGGACTTCTCCACCTTGATACTCTATAGACATTTCAAAATCACCATATCCAAAACAAAACTATCATCTTTCCCCTTAAACCCAGACCTCCTATTAACTTCCTAATTTCTCTTTAGGTCAATATCATCCACATCCAGCCTCTGGGCACCCAGGTTTTCAACTTCAGAGTCATCTTCCATTCTTCTTTCTCTCTCACTCCTCCCCCATACCACCTCCCACTAACCTCCCATCTGGGGCTACATCTTGTCCTTTCTCTCGACACATCTGTCTTCCTTGTCCTTGAAAATCTCATTAACTTTCAAACAGCCAACACCCTGGTGCAGGCCCTCATCACCTCTCACCTGTACTATGACAATAACCTCCTAATGGTCTCTCTGCCTCCAGCCTCTATCTTCTCCCATCATCACACACATGGCTGCCAAACTGATATTCCCAGAGCACAAATGTGACCATATCATACCCTTGCTTAGAAGTTTTATAGGGCTTTTGAATTGCCTCTAGAATAAAGTACAAATTCCACTGGCATTTAAAGCCTTTCCATAGTCTGGCCCTAGGTTATCTTTCAGTGTTGATTACAGATGTCTCTCCCTCACACACCATATATTCCAGCCATGCTGGAAATGCAGGAAGGTAGCTGGTTGTTTTTCTTTTTTTTTTTAAGCAATCGGGGTTAAGTAACTTGCTCAAGGTTACACGGCCAGTTATTTCTGGGTGTGGTGCTGAGTGTCTGAGCCCGGGATTCCATCTCCAGGTCATCCCAACACTGGAGCCGGTGCTCTTACTCGCTGTGCCACCTGGCCGCCCCAAGGTAGCTGATTTTTGACCAACTGATTTTCTCAACCCCCATTGACTTAGTTATAGAAAGCAAAGGACAGATGACAAAATGCTATATTAACTGTAAGATTTTGGCCAAATGAGTTATCCCTTTATATAATGTGAACAAGTTTTTCCTCAATTGATTCAGAAGGAGAGCCTAGCTGTTGTTATGGTAAAAATTATCCACAAATCCCAGAAAGCCTTTAAATAACTAATCCTACTAAGCCCCAGTGCTCACCCTTCACCAAGCTGCTCAGATCCTAGATTCTCAAATTGACCAGTTTCCAATTTCATTGACTGACTTCAAGGTTGTCTCTCTTTATTCCTTCATCGAACCTTAGAGATGAGGGATAATAGTGTCTTCTTGTCCTTTCAAGACATAAGCTATTAATCATAATTTGGCCCAATCGAGTAGCTAAAAGTTATTACCTTTCTAGTTGTCTTTTGTGTTTACATTGCAAAGATTTTACCTAACTTTGGTAGGAGCAGTATCTACTAGTATCCCTACCTAATTTTCCTTAAAAATCAGGAAAGTGTTTCAGAGACCCAGTCTAGGGTAGAAATGTCAACCATGCTCCCTGAATACTCCAGGGTACTGCTCAAACAAAATTAAAATGCAATTGGAAAATAGTTAATAAAATAAATTAGAAACCTAATAGAATATAGATAATGTTAATATGTGGCTTTCCAAGTCGATATGCAGTCAGTGATCCTTATATGCAGTCTAGTTGCTCCCATATATATTTTAGTTTGATACCACTTCCCTGGGGATCTACAGCTCAAGCTTTTGAGACAGCTTGCCCCATCACCTAGGCCCAAGGCTATAGAGAGGCCAGTCTAAGGCTCATGAGTAGTTAGTGTGCCTCAGACTTGAAAGCTGTCCTGCTGCTATGAAAGTCAGCATACTCTTCTGACCAGATGCATTTCAGCAGAGTAATTATGGAGGCATCTAGGTGGCATAGAATGCTGGGCCTGGAGTGAGAAAGATCTGAGTTTCTAGCCTAAGACACTAACTTGCTATGTATCCCTGGGCAAGTCACTTAACTGCTGTCTGCCTTAGTTTCTGCAATTATAAAATGGGGAAAATAACAGTACCTATCTCCCAGAGTTATTGTGAAAATTAAATGAGATAATATTTGAAAAAATTCTTAGCATAGGGCTTGGTGTATAGTAGGTGCTTAATAAATGATTATTCACCTTATACAGTGGCTGCAATAGAAATGAAAAGATCAATAGAAATGAAAATGAATGCTGTGTAATTATAATGACTAAACTTGGCCTGAAAATGAGAAAATGTGACCTTCTCACTTCATTTACTGAGGTGGGGGGTGGTAGTTTGGGAACATTATATACAGTATCAGACTCAGTTGATGGAATGGCTTTTGATGATGGTTTTACTAGTCTGCTTCCTTCCCTTCCCCCCCCCC